>NC_054829.1:75028034-75104352 GCF_018345385.1 Vulpes lagopus
TTAGATGAAAATATCGAAAGCAAAGGGACATTTTACAAAGATTTAACATATATATTATGATAGATTTTCTGTCAGTTCTTAAACATTCCCATTTTCATTGCTGTATTTCAGGAAAAAAAAAAAAACACCATGTCACTTTTCAGATCTTAAGTTTTCTGAAGTGTAAAGGTCAATAGATTTAGGCATATGCAGCACACGGCATCACCCTCAACCACCTCCAATGGATCTTCATTTCTTCCATGACACCTGATATGGGGATCAGCCTTTCCATGCTCAGAGTCTCAGGAGTGGACATTAGTCCTGCTCCTCACAGTACATCATCTGCACCTTTCCAGGAACTTCCTGGTTTTACTGATTTAATTCAATAGACTTGATTTATGGATAATATGTTAATGTTTATCAGTTCTTATATTCTTCCTTCCCTCATATAGAAAGCAATTAAACAGAAGACCAATCATTTAATTTAAAAAAAAAGAGCAGTTAAAAACAGTATATGAAAGTAGACACTCTACTCTCAAATCAAATACTGTATAAAACCTCAAAATAGAAAGACCAATTATGTTTCATAGTATAACTCATTATATACTATTCAGATCAAGGAATTGCCCCTTGATAGTGTATTGACTCTTCGGTTTCATAGAACTAGTAATTAATAAATCCCTGAATAATATAATATTTGGTCATTAGAAACATCTTCTTGAGTTACACTATGAATTTAAGGGACTTAACACTGTTTAGGTTGTAATTAATTTTACAGATTTTATTTAAATTACTGTTTTTAACATGTAGTGTAATATCAGTGTATGTTGTACAATGGAATGCGTCCACTCTTCCATCAAATGTCTGATGACCATCACAACAGGTCCTGATTCCCTTCAACAGGGAGATTTCTGTATGGACTCACAATGAAGTCCCCTCAATGTGTCACTCACACAATAATACACAGCTCCCAGGCTGTTCATATGCGGATACAGCGTGTTCTTGGCATTGTCTCTGGAGATGGTGAATCGCCCCTTCACAGTGTCTGCATAGCTTTTGCTGCTTCAACCAGTATTAACCCATGTGACCCACTGCAGCCTCTTCCCTGGAGCCTGGCTGAACCAGCTCATCCAGTAGCTCCTGAAGGTGAATCCAGAGGTCACATAGGAGAGTCTAATAGATCCCAAAGGCTTCACCAGCTCTCGCCCAGACTCCACCAGCTTCACCTCACCCTGGGCACCTGCAAACACAAGACATCCTGGTCAGGAAAGTGTCCCACATCATGTTTCTCTCACTCACCTCCACTCACATAGTCAAGGTCTCCGTTCTCCAGGAATTAACTTCTAAAATAGTGACAAGGGGGGGGGGAGGGGCAAGATGGCGGAAGAGCAGGGTCTCCAGGTCACCTGTCCTCAGCAAATTACCTAGAAAACCATCCAATCATCCTGAAAACCTACGAATTCGGCCTGAGATTTAAAGAGAGACCAGCTGGAACGCTACAGTGCGAAGAGTTCGCGCTTCTATCAAGGTAGGAAGACGGGGAAAAAGAAATAAAGAAACAAAAGGCCTCCAAGGGGGAGGGGCCCCGTGAGGAGCCGGGCTGAGGCCGGGGCGAGTGTCCCCAGGACAGGAGAGCCCCGTCCCGGAGGAGCAGGAGCTGCACCGACCTTCCCCGCGGAAAGGGGCTCCCCGGGAATTGGAGCAGGATCCCCAGAAAGGCGGGGACGCCCTCGGGCTCCCTGGGACAGTAACAGAGGAACTGCGCCCCGGGAGATGCGCCGAGCTCCCTAAGGGCTGCAGCGCTCGGCGGGACCCGGAGCAGCTCGGAGGGGCTCGGGCGGCGGCTCCGCGGAGGGGGCTGCACCGCCGGGAGCGCGAATCCAACAGCGCAGGCCCCGGAGCACAGGGCGCCGGGACACAGCCCAGGATCCGGCCTCCCCTGGGACAGGCAGAGGCCGGGAGGGCCCAGGACAGCAAGGACGCTCCTGCCTGGAACTGAGCAGATCAGCGGCCCCGCCCCGGAGCCCCCAGGCCCTGCAGAAGGAGAGCCCCGGGGCTACTGCGGGGGCTGACTCCAGGGTCCCAGAGCTGCCCCCGCCACTGTGGCTTCCTCCCGGGGCCTCACGGGGTGAACAACCCCCACTGAGCCGTGCACCAGGCAGGGGCAGAGCAGCTCCCCCAAGTGCCAACACCTGAGAATCAGCACAGCAGGACCCTCCCCGAGAAGACCAGCGAGACGGACCAGTTCCAAGGGAAGTCAAGGGACTTAAACTACACAGAATTGGAAGATACTCCCCCGTGGTTTTTTTTGTTTTTTGTTTTTTTGTTTTTGTTTTTGTTTTTGTTTTGTTTTGTTTTGTGCTTTTTTTCTCTCTCTTTCTTCTTGATTTCTGATTGCTTCCCCCACCCCCCCTTTTTTCTTTTTTCTCCTTTCTTTCTTTTTCTTTCTTTTTCTTCTCTTTTTCCCCTATTTTTTTCTTCTTTCTCTTTTTTCTTTTTCTCTTTTCTTTCCTTCTCTCTCTTTTTCTCCTATTCCCAATACAACTTGTTTTTGGCCACTCTGCACTGAGCAAAATGACTAGAAGGAAAACCCCTCAAAAAAAAGAATCAGAAACAGCCCACTCTCCCACAGAGTTACAAAATATGGATTACAATTCAATGTCAGAAAGCCAATTCAGAAGCACTATTTTACAGCTACTGGTGGCTCTAGAAAAAACCATAAAGGACTCAAGAGACTTCATGACTGCAGAATTTAGATCTAATCAGGCAGAAATTAAAAATCAATTAAATGAGATGCAATCCAAGCTAGAAGTCCTAACGACGAGGCTTGACGAGGTGGAAGAACGAGTGAGTGACATAGAAGACAAGTTGATGGCAAAGAGGGAAACTGAGGAAAAAAGAGACAGGCAATTAAAAGACCATGAGGATAGATTAAGGGAAATAAATGATAGCCTGAGGAAGAAAAACCTACGTTTAATTGGGGTTCCCGAGGGCGCGGAAAGGGACAGAGGGCCAGAATATGTATTTGAACAAATCCTAGCTGAAAACTTTCCGAATCTGGGAAGGGAAACAGGCATTCAGATCCAGGAAATAGAGAGATCCCCCCCTAAAATCAACAAAAACCGTTCAACACCTCGACATTTAATAGTGAAGCTTGCAAATTCCAAAGATAAGGAGAAGATCCTTAAAGCAGCAAGAGAAAAAAAGTCCCTGACTTTTATGGGGAGGAATATTAGGGTAACAGCAGACCTCTCCACAGAGACCTGGCAGGCCAGAAAGGGCTGGCAGGATATATTCAGGGTCCTAAATGAAAAGAACATGCAACCAAGAATACTTTACCCCGCAAGGCTTTCATTGAAAATGGAAGGAGAGATAAAGAGCTTCCAAGACAGGCAGCAACTGAAAGAATATGTAACCTCCAAACCAGCTCTGCAAGAAATTTTAAGGGGGACTCTTAAAATTCCCCTTTAAGAAGAAGTTCAGTGGAACAATCCACAAAAACAAGGACTGAATAGATATGATGACACTAAACTCATATCTATCAATAGTAACTCTGAATGTGAACGGGCTTAATGACCCCATCAAAAGGCGCAGGGTTTCAGACTGGATAAAAAAGCAGGACCCATCTATTTGCTGTCTACAAGAGACTCATTTTAGACAGAAGGACACCTACAACCTGAAAATAAAAGGTTGGAGAACCATTTACCATTCAAATGGTCCTCAAAAGAAAGCAGGGGTTGCCATCCTTATATCAGATAAATTAAAATTTACCCCGAAGACTATAGTGAGAGATGAAGAGGGACACTATCTCATACTCAGAGGATCTATCCAACAAGAGGACTTAACACTCCTCAATATATATGCCCCGAATGTGGGAGCTGCCAAATATTTAAACCAATTAATAACCAAACTCAAGAAATACCTTGATAATAATACACTTATACTTGGTGACTTCAATCTAGCTCTTTCTACCCTGGATAGGTCTTCTAAGCACAACATCTCCAAAGAAACGAGAGCTTTAAATGATACACTGGACCAGATGGATTTCACAGATATCTACAGAACTTTACATCCAAACTCAACTGAATACACATTCTTCTCAAGTGCACATGGAACTTTCTCCAGAATAGACCACATACTGGGTCACAAATCGGGTCTGAACCGATACCAAAAGGTCGGGATAGTCCCCTGTATATTCTCAGACCATAATGCCTTGAAATTAGAACTTAATCACAACAAGAAATATGGAAGGACCACAAACACGTGGAGGTTAAGGACCATCCTGCTAAAAGATGAAAAGGTCAACCAGGAAATTAAGGAAGAATTAAAAAGATTCATGGAAACTAATGAAAATGAAGATACAACCGTTCAAAATCTTTGGGATGCAGCAAAAGCAGTCCTGAGGGGGAAATACATCGCAATAGAAGCATCCATTCAAAAACTGGAAAGATCTCAAATTCAAAAGCTCACCTTACACATAAAGGAACTAGAGAAAAAGCAACAAATAGACCCCACCCCCAGCAGAAGAAGAGAGTTAATTAAAATTCGAGCAGAACTCAATGATATCGAGACCAAAAGAACTGTGGAACAGATCAACAGAACCAGGAGTTGGTTCTTTGAAAGAATTAATAAGATAGATAAACCATTAGCCAACCTTATTAAAAAGAAGAGAGAGAAGACTCAAATTAATAAAATCATGAATGAGAAAGGGGACATCACTACCAACACCAAGGAAATACAAACGATTTTAAAAACATATTATGAACAGCTGTACGCCAATAAATTAGGAAATCTAGAAGAAATGGACGCATTCCTGGAAAGCCACAAACTACCAAAACTGGAGCAGGAAGAAATAGAAAACCTGAACAGGCCAATAACCAGGGAGGAAATTGAAGCAGTCATCAAAAACCTCCCAAGACACAAGAGTCCAGGGCCAGATGGCTTCCCAGGAGAATTCTATCAAACGTTTAAAGAAGAAATCATACCTATTCTACTAAAGGTGTTTGGAAAGATAGAAAGAGATGGAGTACTTCCAAATTCGTTCTATGAGGCCAGCATCACCTTAATTCCGAAACCAGACAAAGACCCCACCAAAAAGGAGAATTACAGACCAATATCCCTGATGAACATGGATGCAAAAATTCTCAACAAGATACTAGCCAATAGGATCCAACAACACATTAAGAAAATTATTCACCATGACCAAGTAGGATTTATCCCTGGGACACAAGGCTGGTTCAACACTCGTAAAACCATCAATGTGATTCATCATATCAGCAAGAGAAAAACCAAGAACCATATGATCCTCTCATTAGATGCAGAGAAAGCATTTGACAAAATACAGCATCCATTCCTGATCAAAACCCTTCAGAGTGTTGGGATAGAGGGAACTTTCCTCGACATCTTAAAAGCCATCTACGAAAAGCTCACAGCAAATATCATTCTCAATGGGGAAGCACTGGGAGCCTTTCCCCTAAGATCAGGAACAAGACAGGGATGTCCACTCTCACCACTGCTGTTCAACATAGTTCTGGAAGTCCTCGCCTCAGCAATCAGACAACAAAAATACATTAAAGGCATTCAAATTGGCAAAGAAGAAGTCAAACTCTCCCTCTTCGCCGATGACATGATACTCTACATAGAAAACCCAAAAGCCTCCACCCCCAGATTGCTAGAACTCATACAGCAATTTGGTAGCGTGGCAGGATACAAAATCAATGCCCAGAAATCAATGGCATTTCTATAGACTAACAATGAGACTGAAGAAAGAGAAATTAAGGAGTCAATCCCATTTACAATTGCACCCAAAAGCATAAGATACCTAGGAATAAACCTAACCAAAGAGGTAAAAGATCTATACCCTAAAAACTATAGAACACTTCTGAAAGAAATTGAGGAAGACACAAAGAGATGGAAAAATATTCCATGCTCATGGATTGGCAGAATTAATATTGTAAAAATGTCAATGTTACCCAGGTCAATTTATACGTTTAATGCAATCCCTATCAAAATACCATGGACTTTCTTCAGAGAGTTAGAACAAATTATTTTAAGATTTGTGTGGAATCAGAAAAGACCCCGAATAGCCAGGGGAATTTTAAAAAAGAAAACCTTAGCTGGGGGCATCACAATGCCAGATTTCAGGTTGTATTACAAAGCTGTGGTCATCAAGACAGTGTGGTACTGGCACAAAAACAGACACATAGATCAATGGAACAGAATAGAGAACCCAGAAGTGGACCCTGAAATGTACGGCCATCTAATATTCGATAAAGGAGGAAAGACTATCCATTGGAAGAAAGACAGTCTCTTCAATAAATGGTGCTGGGAAAATTGGACATCCACATGCAGAAGAATGAAACTGGACCACTCTCTTTCACCATACACAAAGATAAACTCAAAATGGATGAGAGATCTAAATGTGAGACAAGATTCCATCAAAATCCTAGAGGAGAACACAGGCAACACCCTTTTTGAACTTGGCCACAGTAACTTCTTGCAAGATACATCCACGAAGGCAAAAGAAACAAAAGCAAAAATGAACTATTGGGACTTCATCAAGATAAGAAGCTTTTGCACAGCAAAGGATACAGTCAACAAAACTAAAAGACAACCTACAGAATGGGAGAAGATATTTGCAAATGACATATCAGATAAAGGGCTAGTTTCCAAAATCTATAAAGAACTTATTAAACTCAACACCAAAGAAACAAACAATCCAATCATGAAATGGGCAAAAGACATGAAGAGAAATCTCACAGAGGAAGACATGGACATGGCCAACATGCACATGAGAAAATGCTCTGCATCACTTGCCATCAGGGAAATACAAATCAAAACCACAATGAGATACCACCTCACACCAGTGAGAATGGGGAAAATTAACAAGGCAGGAAACAACAAATGTTGGAGAGGATGCGGAGAAAAGGGAACCCTCTTACACTGTTGGTGGGAATGTGAACTGGTGCAGCCACTCTGGAAAACTGTGTGGAGGTTCCTCAAAGAGTTAAAAATAGACCTGCCCTACGACCCAGCAATTGCACTGTTGGGGATTTACCCCAAAGATTCAGATGCAATGAAACGTCGGGACACCTGCACCCCGATGTTTCTATCAGCAATGGCCACAATAGCCAAACTGTGGAAGGAGCCTCGGTGTCCATCGAAAGATGAATGGATAAAGAAGATGTGGTTTATGTATACAATGGAATATTACTCAGCAATTAGAAACGACAAATACCCACCATTTGCTTCAACGTGGATGGAACTGGAGGGTATTATGCTGAGTGAAATAAGTCAATCGGAGAAGGACAAACAGTGTATGTTCTCATTCATTTGGGGAATATGAATAATAGTGAAAGGGGATATAAAGGAAGGGAAAAGAAATGTTGGGAAATATCAGGAAGGGAGACAGAACATAAAGACTCCTAACTCGGGGAAACGGACTAGGGGTGGTGGAAGGGGAGGAGGGCGGGTGTTGGAGGGGAATGGGTGACGGGCACTGAGGTGGACACTTGACGGGATGAGCACTGGGTGTTTTTCTGTATGTTGGTAAATTAAACACCAATAAAAGTTAATTAAAAAAAAAAAAAAGAAACAAAAGCAAAAATGAACTATTGGGACTTCATCAAGATAAGAAGCTTTTGCACAGCAAAGGATACAGTCAACAAAACTAAAAGACAACCTACAGAATGGGAGAAGATATTTGCAAATGACATATCAGATAAAGGGCTAGTTTCCAAAATCTATAAAGAACTTATTAAACTCAACACCAAAGAAACAAACAATCCAATCATGAAATGGGCAAAAGACATGAAGAGAAATCTCACAGAGGAAGACATGGACATGGCCAACATGCACATGAGAAAATGCTCTGCCTCACTTGCCATCAGGGAAATACAAATCAAAACCACAATGAGATACCACCTCACACCAGTGAGAATGGGGAAAATTAACAAGGCAGGAAACAACAAATGTTGGAGAGGATGCGGAGAAAAGGGAACCCTCTTACACTGTTGGTGGGAATGTGAACTGGTGCAGCCACTCTGGAAAACTGTGTGGAGGTTCCTCAAAGAGTTAAAAATAGACCTGCCCTACGACCCAGCAATTGCACTGTTGGGGATTTACCCCAAAGATTCAGATGCAATAAAACGTCGGGACACCTGCACCCCGATGTTTCTATCAGCAATGGCCACAATAGCCAAACTGTGGAAGGAGCCTCGGTGTCCATCGAAAGATGAATGGATAAAGAAGATGTGGTTTATGTATACAATGGAATATTACTCAGCAATTAGAAACGACAAATACCCACCATTTGCTTCAACATGGATGGAACTGGAGGGTATTATGCTGAGTGAAATAAGTCAATCGGAGAAGGACAAACAGTGTATGTTCTCATTCATTTGGGGAATATGAATAATAGTGAAAGGAAATATAAAGGAAGGGAAAAGAAATGTTGGGAAATATCAGGAAGGGAGACAGAACATAAAGACTCCTAACTCGGGGAAACGAACTAGGGGTGGTGGAAGGGGAGGAGGGCGGGTGTTGGAGGGGAATGGGTGACGGGCACTGAGGTGGACACTTGACGGGATGAGCACTGGGTGTTTTTCTGTATGTTGGTAAATTGAACACCAATAAAAGTTAATTAAAAAAAAAAAAGAAAAAAAAAAGACTATTTTATAAAAAAAAAAAAAAAAAAAGAAATCAGACAACAAAAAGACATTAAAGGCATTCAAATTGGCAAAGAAGAAGTCAAACTCTCCCTCTTCGCCGATGACATGATACTCTACATAGAAAACCCAAAAGCCTCCACCCCCAGATTGCTAGAACTCATACAGCAATTTGGTAGCGTGGCAGGATACAAAATCAATGCCCAGAAATCAATGGCATTTCTATAGACTAACAATGAGACTGAAGAAAGAGAAATTAAGGAGTCAATCCCATTTACAATTGCACCCAAAAGCATAAGATACCTAGGAATAAACCTAACCAAAGAGGTAAAAGATCTATACCCTAAAAACTATAGAACACTTCTGAAAGAAATTGAGGAAGACACAAAGAGATGGAAAAATATTCCATGCTCATGGATTGGCAGAATTAATATTGTAAAAATGTCAATGTTACCCAGGGCAATTTATACGTTTAATGCAATCCCTATCAAAATACCATGGACTTTCTTCAGAGAGTTAGAACAAATTATTTTAAGATTTGTGTGGAATCAGAAAAGACCCCGAATAGCCAGGGGAATTTTAAAAAAGAAAACCTTAGCTGGGGGCATCACAATGCCAGATTTCAGGTTGTATTACAAAGCTGTGGTCATCAAGACAGTGTGGTACTGGCACAAAAACAGACACATAGATCAATGGAACAGAATAGAGAACCCAGAAGTGGACCCTGAAATGTACGGCCATCTAATATTCGATAAAGGAGGAAAGACTATCCATTGGAAGAAAGACAGTCTCTTCAATAAATGGTGCTGGGAAAATTGGACATCCACATGCAGAAGAATGAAACTGGACCACTCTCTTTCACCATACACAAAGATAAACTCAAAATGGATGAGAGATCTAAATGTGAGACAAGATTCCATCAAAATCCTAGAGGAGAACACAGGCAACACCCTTTTTGAACTTGGCCACAGTAACTTCTTGCAAGATACATCCACGAAGGCAAAAGAAACAAAAGCAAAAATGAACTATTGGGACTTCATCAAGATAAGAAGCTTTTGCACAGCAAAGGATACAGTCAACAAAACTAAAAGACAACCTACAGAATGGGAGAAGATATTTGCAAATGACATATCAGATAAAGGGCTAGTTTCCAAAATCTATAAAGAACTTATTAAACTCAACACCAAAGAAACAAACAATCCAATCATGAAATGGGCAAAAGACATGAAGAGAAATCTCACAGAGGAAGACATGGACATGGCCAACATGCACATGAGAAAATGCTCTGCATCACTTGCCATCAGGGAAATACAAATCAAAACCACAATGAGATACCACCTCACACCAGTGAGAATGGGGAAAATTAACAAGGCAGGAAACAACAAATGTTGGAGAGGATGCGGAGAAAAGGGAACCCTCTTACACTGTTGGTGGGAATGTGAACTGGTGCAGCCACTCTGGAAAACTGTGTGGAGGTTCCTCAAAGAGTTAAAAATAGACCTGCCCTACGACCCAGCAATTGCACTGTTGGGGATTTACCCCAAAGATTCAGATGCAATGAAACGTCGGGACACCTGCACCCCGATGTTTCTATCAGCAATGGCCACAATAGCCAAACTGTGGAAGGAGCCTCGGTGTCCATCGAAAGATGAATGGATAAAGAAGATGTGGTTTATGTATACAATGGAATATTACTCAGCAATTAGAAACGACAAATACCCACCATTTGCTTCAACGTGGATGGAACTGGAGGGTATTATGCTGAGTGAAATAAGTCAATCGGAGAAGGACAAACAGTGTATGTTCTCATTCATTTGGGGAATATGAATAATAGTGAAAGGGAATATAAAGGAAGGGAAAAGAAATGTTGGGAAATATCAGGAAGGGAGACAGAACATAAAGACTCCTAACTCGGGGAAACGAACTAGGGGTGGTGGAAGGGGAGGAGGGTGGGTGTTGGAGGGGAATGGGTGACGGGCACTGAGGTGGACACTTGACGGGATGAGCACTGGGTGTTCTTCTGTATGTTGGTAAATTAAACACCAATAAAAGTTAATTAAAAAAAAATAAATAAAAAAAATAAAAAAAAAAAAAAAAGATAAGAAGCTTTTGCACAGCAATGGATACAGTCAACAAAACTAAAAGACAACCTACAGAATGGGAGAAGATATTTGCAAATGACATATCAGATAAAGGGCTAGTTTCCAAAATCTATAAAGAACTTATTAAACTCAACACCAAAGAAACAAACAATCCAATCATGAAATGGGCAAAAGACATGAAGAGAAATCTCACAGAGGAAGACATGGACATGGCCAACATGCACATGAGAAAATGCTCTGCCTCACTTGCCATCAGGGAAATACAAATCAAAACCACAATGAGATACCACCTCACACCAGTGAGAATGGGGAAAATTAACAAGGCAGGAAACAACAAATGTTGGAGAGGATGCGGAGAAAAGGGAACCCTCTTACACTGTTGGTGGGAATGTGAACTGGTGCAGCCACTCTGGAAAACTGTGTGGAGGTTCCTCAAAGAGTTAAAAATAGACCTGCCCTACGACCCAGCAATTGCACTGTTGGGGATTTACCCCAAAGATTCAGATGCAATGAAACGTCGGGACACCTGCACCCCGATGTTTCTATCAGCAATGGCCACAATAGCCAAACTGTGGAAGGAGCCTCGGTGTCCATCGAAAGATGAATGGATAAAGAAGATGTGGTTTATGTATACAATGGAATATTACTCAGCAATTAGAAACGACAAATACCCACCATTTGCTTCAACGTGGATGGAACTGGAGGGTATTATGCTGAGTGAAATAAGTCAATCGGAGAAGGACAAACAGTGTATGTTCTCATTCATTTGGGGAATATGAATAATAGTGAAAGGGAATATAAAGGAAGGGAAAAGAAATGTTGGGAAATATCAGGAAGGGAGACAGAACATAAAGACTCCTAACTCGGGGAAACGAACTAGGGGTGGTGGAAGGGGAGGAGGGCGGGTGTTGGAGGGGAATGGGTGACGGGCACTGAGGTGGACACTTGACGGGATGAGCACTGGGTGTTTTACTGTATGTTGGTAAATTAAACACCAATAAAAGTTAATTAAAAAAAAAATAAAATCATGAATGAGAAAGGGGACATCACTACCAACACCAAGGAAATACAAACGATTTTAAAAACATATTATGAACAGCTGTACGCCAATAAATTAGGAAATCTAGAAGAAATGGACACATTCCTGGAAAGCCACAAACTACCAAAACTGGAGCAGGAAGAAATAGAAAACCTGAACAGGCCAATAACCAGGGAGGAAATTGAAGCAGTCATCAAAAACCTCCCAAGACACAAGAGTCCAGGGCCAGATGGCTTCCCAGGGGAATTCTATCAAACGTTTAAAGAAGAAATCATACCTATTCTACTAAAGCTGTTTGGAAAGATAGAAAGAGATGGAGTACTTCCAAATTCGTTCTATGAGGCCAGCATCACCTTAATTCCGAAACCAGACAAAGACCCCACCAAAAAGGAGAATTACAGACCAATATCCCTGATGAACATGGATGCAAAAATTCTCAACAAGATACTAGCCAATAGGATCCAACAACACATTAAGAAAATTATTCACCATGACCAAGTAGGATTTATCCCTGGGACACAAGGCTGGTTCAACACTCTTAAAACCATCAATGTGATTCATCATATCAGCAAGAGAAAAACCAAGAACCATATGATCCTCTCATTAGATGCAGAGAAAGCATTTGACAAAATACAGCATCCATTCCTGATCAAAACCCTTCAGAGTGTTGGGATAGAGGGAACTTTCCTCGACATCTTAAAAGCCATCTACGAAAAGCCCACAGCAAATATCATTCTCAATGGGGAAGCACTGGGAGCCTTTCCCCTAAGATCAGGAACAAGACAGGGATGTCCACTCTCACCACTGCTGTTCAACATAGTTCTGGAAGTCCTCGCCTCAGCAATCAGACAACAAAAAGACATTAAAGGCATTCAAATTGGCAAAGAAGAAGTCAAACTCTCCCTCTTCGCCGATGACATGATACTCTACATAGAAAACCCAAAAGCCTCCACCCCCAGATTGCTAGAACTCATACAGCAATTTGGTAGCGTGGCAGGATACAAAATCAATGCCCAGAAATCAATGGCATTTCTATACACTAACAATGAGACTGAAGAAAGAGAAATTAAGGAGTCAATCCCATTTACAATTGCACCCAAAAGCATAAGATACCTAGGAATAAACCTAACCAAAGAGGTAAAAGATCTATACCCTAAAAACTATAGAACACTTCTGAAAGAAATTGAGGAAGACACAAAGAGATGGAAAAATATTCCATGCTCGTGGATTGGCAGAATTAATATTGTAAAAATGTCAATGTTACCCAGGGCAATTTATACGTTTAATGCAATCCCTATCAAAATACCATGGACTTTCTTCAGAGAGTTAGAACAAATTATTTTAAGATTTGTGTGGAATCAGAAAAGACCCCGAATAGCCAGGGGAATTTTAAAAAAGAAAACCTTAGCTGGGGGCATCACAATGCCAGATTTCAGGTTGTATTACAAAGCTGTGGTCATCAAGACAGTGTGGTACTGGCACAAAAACAGACACATAGATCAATGGAACAGAATAGAGAACCCAGAAGTGGACCCTGAAATGTACGGCCATCTAATATTCGATAAAGGAGGAAAGACTATCCATTGGAAGAAAGACAGTCTCTTCAATAAATGGTGCTGGGAAAATTGGACATCCACATGCAGAAGAATGAAACTGGACCACTCTCTTTCACCATACACAAAGATAAACTCAAAATGGATGAGAGATCTAAATGTGAGACAAGATTCCATCAAAATCCTAGAGGAGAACACAGGCAACACCCTTTTTGAACTTGGCCACAGTAACTTCTTGCAAGATACATCCACGAAGGCAAAAGAAACAAAAGCAAAAATGAACTATTGGGACTTCATCAAGATAAGAAGCTTTTGCACAGCAAAGGATACAGTCAACAAAACTAAAAGACAACCTACAGAATGGGAGAAGATATTTGCAAATGACATATCAGATAAAGGGCTAGTTTCCAAAATCTATAAAGAACTTATTAAACTCAACACCAAAGAAACAAACAATCCAATCATGAAATGGGCAAAAGACATGAAGAGAAATCTCACAGAGGAAGACATGGACATGGCCAACATGCACATGAGAAAATGCTCTGCATCACTTGCCATCAGGGAAATACAAATCAAAACCACAATGAGATACCACCTCACACCAGTGAGAATGGGGAAAATTAACAAGGCAGGAAACAACAAATGTTGGAGAGGATGCGGAGAAAAGGGAACCCTCTTACACTGTTGGTGGGAATGTGAACTGGTGCAGCCACTCTGGAAAACTGTGTGGAGGTTCCTCAAAGAGTTAAAAATAGACCTGCCCTACGACCCAGCAATTGCACTGTTGGGGATTTACCCCAAAGATTCAGATGCAATGAAACGTCGGGACACCTGCACCCCGATGTTTCTATCAGCAATGGCCACAATAGCCAAACTGTGGAAGGAGCCTCGGTGTCCATCGAAAGATGAATGGATAAAGAAGATGTGGTTTATGTATACAATGGAATATTACTCAGCAATTAGAAACGACAAATACCCACCATTTGCTTCAACGTGGATGGAACTGGAGGGTATTATGCTGAGTGAAATAAGTCAATCGGAGAAGGACAAACAGTGTATGTTCTCATTCATTTGGGGAATATGAATAATAGTGAAAGGGAATATAAAGGAAGGGAAAAGAAATGTTGGGAAATATCAGGAAGGGAGACAGAACATAAAGACTCCTAACTCGGGGAAACGAACTAGGGGTGGTGGAAGGGGAGGAGGGCGGGTGTTGGAGGGGAATGGGTGACGGGCACTGAGGTGGACACTTGACGGGATGAGCACTGGGTGTTTTACTGTATGTTGGTAAATTAAACACCAATAAAAGTTAATTAAAAAAAAAATAAAATCATGAATGAGAAAGGGGACATCACTACCAACACCAAGGAAATACAAACGATTTTAAAAACATATTATGAACAGCTGTACGCCAATAAATTAGGAAATCTAGAAGAAATGGACACATTCCTGGAAAGCCACAAACTACCAAAACTGGAGCAGGAAGAAATAGAAAACCTGAACAGGCCAATAACCAGGGAGGAAATTGAAGCAGTCATCAAAAACCTCCCAAGACACAAGAGTCCAGGGCCAGATGGCTTCCCAGGGGAATTCTATCAAACGTTTAAAGAAGAAATCATACCTATTCTACTAAAGCTGTTTGGAAAGATAGAAAGAGATGGAGTACTTCCAAATTCGTTCTATGAGGCCAGC
This sequence comes from Vulpes lagopus, assembly GCF_018345385.1. Lineage (NCBI taxonomy): Eukaryota > Metazoa > Chordata > Mammalia > Carnivora > Canidae > Vulpes > Vulpes lagopus. The sequence goes on from NC_054829.1 coordinate 75,043,066, forward strand.
ATCACCTTAATTCCGAAACCAGACAAAGACCCCACCAAAAAGGAGAATTACAGACCAATATCCCTGATGAACATGGATGCAAAAATTCTCAACAAGATACTAGCCAATAGGATCCAACAACACATTAAGAAAATTATTCACCATGACCAAGTAGGATTTATCCCTGGGACACAAGGCTGGTTCAACACTCGTAAAACCATCAATGTGATTCATCATATCAGCAAGAGAAAAACCAAGAACCATATGATCCTCTCATTAGATGCAGAGAAAGCATTTGACAAAATACAGCATCCATTCCTGATCAAAACCCTTCAGAGTGTTGGGATAGAGGGAACTTTCCTCGACATCTTAAAAGCCATCTACGAAAAGCCCACAGCAAATATCATTCTCAATGGGGAAGCACTGGGAGCCTTTCCCCTAAGATCAGGAACAAGACAGGGATGTCCACTCTCACCACTGCTGTTCAAGATAGTTCTGGAAGTCCTCGCCTCAGCAATCAGACAACAAAAAGACATTAAAGGCATTCAAATTGGCAAAGAAGAAGTCAAACTCTCCCTCTTCGCCGATGACATGATACTCTACATAGAAAACCCAAAAGCCTCCACCCCCAGATTGCTAGAACTCATACAGCAATTTGGTAGCGTGGCAGGATACAAAATCAATGCCCAGAAATCAATGGCATTTCTATACACTAACAATGAGACTGAAGAAAGAGAAATTAAGGAGTCAATCCCATTTACAATTGCACCCAAAAGCATAAGATACCTAGGAATAAACCTAACCAAAGAGGTAAAAGATCTATACCCTAAAAACTATAGAACACTTCTGAAAGAAATTGAGGAAGACACAAAGAGATGGAAAAATATTCCATGCTCATGGATTGGCAGAATTAATATTGTAAAAATGTCAATGTTACCCAGGGCAATTTATACGTTTAATGCAATCCCTATCAAAATACCATGGACTTTCTTCAGAGAGTTAGAACAAATTATTTTAAGATTTGTGTGGAATCAGAAAAGACCCCGAATAGCCAGGGGAATTTTAAAAAAGAAAACCTTAGCTGGGGGCATCACAATGCCAGATTTCAGGTTGTATTACAAAGCTGTGGTCATCAAGACAGTGTGGTACTGGCACAAAAACAGACACATAGATCAATGGAACAGAATAGAGAACCCAGAAGTGGACCCTGAAATGTACGGCCATCTAATATTCGATAAAGGAGGAAAGACTATCCATTGGAAGAAAGACAGTCTCTTCAATAAATGGTGCTGGGAAAATTGGACATCCACATGCAGAAGAATGAAACTGGACCACTCTCTTTCACCATACACAAAGATAAACTCAAAATGGATGAGAGATCTAAATGTGAGACAAGATTCCATCAAAATCCTAGAGGAGAACACAGGCAACACCCTTTTTGAACTTGGCCACAGTAACTTCTTGCAAGATACATCCACGAAGGCAAAAGAAACAAAAGCAAAAATGAACTATTGGGACTTCATCAAGATAAGAAGCTTTTGCACAGCAAAGGATACAGTCAACAAAACTAAAAGACAACCTACAGAATGGGAGAAGATATTTGCAAATGACATATCAGATAAAGGGCTAGTTTCCAAAATCTATAAAGAACTTATTAAACTCAACACCAAAGAAACAAACAATCCAATCATGAAATGGGCAAAAGACATGAAGAGAAATCTCACAGAGGAAGACATGGACATGGCCAACATGCACATGAGAAAATGCTCTGCATCACTTGCCATCAGGGAAATACAAATCAAAACCACAATGAGATACCACCTCACACCAGTGAGAATGGGGAAAATTAACAAGGCAGGAAACAACAAATGTTGGAGAGGATGCGGAGAAAAGGGAACCCTCTTACACTGTTGGTGGGAATGTGAACTGGTGCAGCCACTCTGGAAAACTGTGTGGAGGTTCCTCAAAGAGTTAAAAATAGACCTGCCCTACGACCCAGCAATTGCACTGTTGGGGATTTACCCCAAAGATTCAGATGCAATGAAACGTCGGGACACCTGCACCCCGATGTTTCTATCAGCAATGGCCACAATAGCCAAACTGTGGAAGGAGCCTCGGTGTCCATCGAAAGATGAATGGATAAAGAAGATGTGGTTTATGTATACAATGGAATATTACTCAGCAATTAGAAACGACAAATACCCACCATTTGCTTCAACGTGGATGGAACTGGAGGGTATTATGCTGAGTGAAATAAGTCAATCGGAGAAGGACAAACAGTGTATGTTCTCATTCATTTGGGGAATATGAATAATAGTGAAAGGGAATATAAAGGAAGGGAAAAGAAATGTTGGGAAATATCAGGAAGGGAGACAGAACATAAAGACTCCTAACTCGGGGAAACGAACTAGGGGTGGTGGAAGGGGAGGAGGGCGGGTGTTGGAGGGGAATGGGTGACGGGCACTGAGGTGGACACTTGACGGGATGAGCACTGGGTGTTTTTCTGTATGTTGGTAAATTAAACACCAATAAAAGTTAATTAAAAAAAAATAAAAAAAATAAAAATAAAAATAAAAAAAAATAAAAAAATAAAATAGTGACAAGGAAAACCCACCAGAGCACAGACTGCATGGTGAGTATTCTGTGTTCTGTCCCAATCCCTGAAAGGGGTCACCTAAGGTTCCTGGGGTGGGGGCTTCTCTCCCAGCTAAGGGTTCAGACTAGGCTGGCTTAATAGTAGAGGGGGTGCTATTTGCATGTCCTCTGACTACATATCAATTTAGCAGTTAGCATCCTTATGATACAGTTGCTCAGAACACATTTTTGGATCATGGCAGAGTTTTGTGGACAGGATGTGTCAGTAAATTGTGCTGTCTCCAACATCATTAGCTGCCTGATTACTTATCATCAATTATCTTCCATTTTTCCACATACTCACTCAAGATAGGTTATGAACATAAAACTTTCCACCATTTACAGGTGTATAATTATTCTCTGCAGAAGAGAGCTTGTGTGAGTGTCTGAGACCACACAGCAGTTTGAAGTGACTCTCAGTGTCTTGGCTATGCTCCCCACCATGGGAACTGGATCCTCCCTGAGCCACTTCCAGGAAGAAACTGGACATGAGATTTGTAGGTTTCTGGAATTTCCAGAAGTACCAACTGAGTGTTGTGTGGATACCAGTTCTCTCAGTCACACAAAAATGCAGACAAGTAGAAACCTTGACGAAGACTCACAGAGCTGATGGAGATGTTGTGGATTCATCTGCCACAGGGGCATTTACACCTCCTCTCTTTGTACATATGAATGGGAATTCTAAATAAAGATAGAAGAGTGGAATGAGTATTAAAATAATTAATTCCGGGATCCCTGGGTGGCGCAGTGGTTTGGCGCTTGCCTTTGGCCCAGGGCGCGATCCTGGAGACCCGGGATCGAATCCCACATCAGGCTCCCGGTGCATGGAGCCTGCTTCCTCCTCTGCCTATGTCTCTGCCTCTCTCTCTCTCTCTGTGTGACTATCATAAATAAATAAAAATTTAAAAAAAATTTTAAAAAATAATAAAATAATTAATTCCATAAAATGTGACCAAAAAAGGATGTGTTGTAGAGCCGTGTCCTCATCTATGGCATGGACATCATCGTACTTGTACACTCACATATATTGCCATGAAAAATATCAGTTATATTGATCCTGGAGCTTGTCCATGGCAACTTGGTTACAAGCACTATGATTGTGTATTCAGAAATTGAGGACTCTTCCGTATTTCCCCAGACTAAACAAACTGTTTACCATGTCCCTACATGATGATGTTTGAAGAGATAGATGCTTTATTATCTTCTATATTCATCTGACAATGTACACTTGCACTGTTTTCATATATTGTCTTTTGAAAATAATGAATCTATAAACATACATGTTTGAGGTTCCTAGTAAACCAGATTTTCTGTATTTTTGGGGTGAATATTTAGGTCTTTGTTTGCAGGTTCATGCTAAGGCTCCGTTTTTAATTTTCTGAGTAACCTCAATACTGTTTCCTGGAGCTGCTGCACCCCTGTCCACCCACATATTCTGACCAGAGAATTCTGAAAGGCCTCAGTTCTAGTGGAGGTGGTAGCAGGTGTCATTTATCAAGCAGAACAGACCACACCCAGCTAAAACTTATCAAAATCCTGGACAAGGACCACACACTGCCCACTGCAGACAGGGAGAGCCTCTGTAGGTATTACCTGATGGAAAAAGATGCCAAAACAGAAGAGCCTAGTGCATGCAGCACACAAAAGAGACACCCTCTGAGGTGCCAGACCATACACACTATATAACCTCTTCCTCGAAAAACTGTTGCTTTTGGAGGAGGAATCATAACTGGCTTTTCTAACACAGAGAAGAAGGTAGACGGTTAGGGATACTGCCATGGTGGAGGAATTCAATTTCATGTTTCACTTCTGATCACCATCAGTATTTGGTTTCCTCAGACCGATCCTCATAACCTTGCAGTTTGAGCAGAGGGCTCCTCTTAAATGTCCATTTGCAGGACATTTCTTCACTGAATGGATCGTGTGCACCAGGAAGACTGCCAGCAGTCCACACCCTCCAACTGGCAGCAACATCCACTGAATGGTGATAGAGGGTGGTGATAATAGTTCTGCTATTCGGATCTATTGGAGCTCATCTGTTGTCCCCCATTAAGCTCCTGTGTCACTGGAGATAAGATGAGATCGTGTGCATAGTCCTCAGGTGGCAACTGTCACTTCCTGCAAATCTTATAATGATTGTATCATAATCAATGGACTTTCTACATTAAAAGAGCTCTTGAGAGCATAGAAGTGCTGGATCAGGGGAAAGAGGGATATAAGATTATGATATTGTGTGATAAATGGTAGAGTGAGATTTAGAGTTTCTAGGTAACACAGAAGGTAGTTATCCCAAAATCTCTGGGTTTTTTTTGTTTTTAGCTTTAAAAACAGGCATTTATTTTTTGCATCAAATACATATAGTCCAAATATCCAAAAGATGGAATAAGGCGGGCTGGCCTACAGTCTAAGGCTAAAAAGATTGACCCTAAAATGATTTAATTCATGTCCAGTAAAAGAAACGTTATCACCACAAAAGGCTAAATAAAAATAACATGATCTTAGAGAAGTTAAAAGTATTTTTCTTTATACATTTTTAAATAAAAAGTATCTAAAGAGATGAGAATCTTTCAAGATGACTGGCATAAATGGCCAACGATTAGAGTAAAATTCAGTATAACGCAAGGAGAAATAGTCTGTTGTCTGCATGATATGTGCAGGGCTGATGGAGTATTTTAACCATCTTTTCTTAATTTAAATTCAACTTGCCAGCGTACAGATACCATAGTGTACCACCCTGTATTTGTCACATTATATGTGGTAACTGGGTGATGGGCATTAAGGAGGACATCTGATGTGGTGAGAACTTACTGTTATGCTGTATGTTGGCTAAATGATTTTACATATCACATCATCTTTCAAACAAGAAAGTACTGAGGATTTTGAAAAACACCCATTTTTGGGGTCGCTATAAAAACTGAGTTCTGGGGCACCTGAGTGGCTCCATGTTTGAGCTTCAGCCTTCAGCTCAGGTCAGGATTATGGAGTCCTGCGGGCGAGTCCTACCTCAGGCTCCCCAGAGAAAGCCTGCTTCTCCTTCAGCCTGTGGCTCAGCCTCTCTCTGTGTCTTTCATGAATAAATAAATAAATTATTTAAAAGAGATAAAGCAGAGTTCAGGGAGGAATCTATCCACAAAACTACAAAGAGGCATGCGTATCCACTGACATACCTGTGCTCTACAGGTTTTGTGGAGAAACCTTGGATTTCCCTAGAAGTGAGAGGGTTTCCAGGTGAGATGACCATTGGATCCCTGAGACTTATAAAGTATATTTCCCTCCACAACCATAGGGAGCATCCCCCAACTCACTGAATCCATGAATACAAGAATAGACATGGAAGGCAGAAGTTATCTCATTTATTTCTCTCTTAATGTCTATGCTGGACATCTCATGTTATCATCTCCTACTCTTAGACTGAGCAACACACATGACCTTCCCTGTTCTCATTACAACAGATCAGAATGATTTACACCAACATCGACTCTGTGGCTGTGGGATGCAGCGGACAGATCATGGGTCTTGTCAAGCTCTGTTATCCTAGGATCTAATTATATATATTTTATCCAGATGAGATTAGAGATCATACTTAAAAAGAGTTCTACTTTCTATACAACCTTGCTTACATTTAGTATTGTTATAGTTTAATTTATTCAATTCTGTAATTTAGTCAATGGTTGGAGATGTAGTGTATTGTGAGGATCATTATATTTACATTTATCATTTACTTCTTTCCAGGGAATAGAACATTAATCTGTTACATGTTTCTTAAAGAACTCCTGAGAATAGTGCCGCCATCAGGGACGTGGAGGATATAGGGTTGGTGATGCTCCCCACCTGCCTATTCACTATTCCTATTTGGGCTGCATAAAATCTGAAGTGCTCTAGAAGTCCCCTATGGGCATTTCAGATTGATGGTTTTCAAATTTTTGGGGAAAAGTCCTGCTAAACTCTGCTGATCATGGTTCATCTATAGAGAAACCTGTAAGGATGTTTCTGGATCTTAGAATCTACAGGTGGAAGCCTGTGTCCCTAGGTTATCATGGAAACTGGGCATTCCATCTTGAAATTAGTGGTATTTGAGCACGTAAGCCCAGGATTGGGGCACACACAGTGCCTCTCCATCACCAAATGAAAGACGTGTTGTGTTCTGGAGCAATCCTGAGGACACAGCATGTCACATTAAGGAGCTTCCAAATCCTCATGGAGCCCAGTCCTGCTCCACTGCATTCAGACTCACACCCTGCACATATGAACTCATGGAGAGAGTAAGGAATTATTTGAAAGGGGAAAGAAAAGCGGATACTCATCCACAGATGGTTCTGCAGATATTCAGACAGAACTTAAGAGTGGAACTCAGTAGATTAAAATTGTCTTCACATCCCTGATGCAGCTGGCTTTTGAGACGAGAGGAATTTCCTTTCAAGACAGGATTAGAGCGCTAAGTAGGTACCAATAGCTTGTAAGGAGGAGACCAAGCAGATACACTTCAGGATGAAGGTATTGGTCGCCCTCTCAGGTAATGGGCTGTGACAAGCTGAAGGGTTCCTGAAATCAAGGAGTGTATGTAGTTGGTAGATGAAGAAGGAAGGTCAATTAACAGTTTTTATTCTCGTTTGGTTACTAAAATGAGGATTGCAACTGTCATACATATTCCCTCCTTGTATCATTTCAGATCTTCTTTGCTAACAAACACAATGGGAGGAGGAGTTACGATGTCAGACCTGCAGGGGACCCTGGGCTTGTGTCATCCCTGAACACAGCTGCATACTTTTCAAATAATTCTGAGCTAAGAAGAAACCAATTTTAGGAAGAAGAGAACAAAAAATGCTAGTCTGCAAGTAGAAAATTGACACGTTTTGGAATGTAGGCAGTTTGGAGTGTTGTTCTGGGGAGGAGACATAGCTGTGGGGCTGGGGCAGGGAAGGAAACTACTCCCTGAAGCTACCACAATTAGGATGAGCAGCATAGAGGAAGATTGTTTAGAGTTCATTTCGTTCTATGAGTTCATCATAGAAATCCCCCACTTGAGGATATGGCAGGTTAAAAGTGCTTGGATGTTAACGCAGGCTGGAATCTAAAACAATGTTTTCAAAGATACAACTGGGATTGAGCAAATACTGAAGACACTCCAAAATCACTTCTTGCAGAGATAAAAGAAATAATCCCTTGTCAGCCAAAAATAAAAAATGCTATTACAGACATGTTGTCTCAAATGCATGAAAAAAGGAGGACGGATTAAAGAACAGCATGTTGGGGAAAATAGAAGATAACATGGTGGAAAATCATGACAGAACAATAGAGGGAAACAAAGTAATTGTCCCTAAAGATAGACATAGGGAACTCAGTGACTTATGAAACAGTAACATTCCTTTGATAGGAGGCCCAGAAAATGAAGACCGAGAAGCAGTGGCAGGTTTATTCAATGAAATAATTCCTGAAACACCCCCTAATCAGAAGGACAGAGACCTCGACATTGAGGAAGCATCCAGGAAGTCTCATGAAATTCAACAAATTCGACCTTCTCCAAGGCATTTCATATTCAATCTCACAAAATATGCACACAAAGAAGGAATCCTGAAAGCAGGAAGGGAACTGCTGTCCTGACCCTCACAGCCATCAGTCTAACTGCATGTGGACGATGATGCTCAGAGTCAGGTCCCACAGGGTCAGCACATCCCCATCTTCTGGAAAGGTTGATAAATCATCATCCTTACACTAAAGTTCCACAGTCTCCTAGCCCCCTGTTGCCTGTGTAAAGATTCGCCATCCAAGTGACCACTGGGTCTTGTTCCCGGAGACCTAGGAGTGTCCACAGGTTCATCCTCTGTGTAGGAGGGAACACGTGAGAAATCCACCATTGATCCCATGGATGGAACCTATCAGGGACTTATCACAACAAATTCAGCAGAAAACACAAGATAATCAGGGCTTGGATTCTCATGTCACCAATATCTTAGCCTGTGCCCCCTAATGGAACATCGCACTTGGTCTGCGTGGATTAAACAGACACTCATTCCCACAGTTCTGGAGTCTGAGAAGCCTGAGATCCAGGTGTAGGCAGATGTGGTGTCTAGAGAGCATCCACGTCCTACCATATCCTTTCCTCAAAAACACACATTGGGCCATGGGGCAGTGAGCTTTCCCAGTCCTGATGTATAAGGGCCTGGTCCTTTCCTGAGGCTGCACCCTCCTGACCTAAGTGCTCCCCTAAGGCCACACCAACTCTTCCTATCACAAGGGCGTTAGGTTTCAACATGGGGAAGGTAGAGGTCACACACATTGGGCTGATATCAGCACCGGAAGGATCAATGATTTATATCCTGGAAGTGGAAGGCTCCTCCAGTCAAGCTCCTCACCGTGAGGATCCTCATAGATACAGTTGAAGTTTCTGGTCCCTGCACAAGGACACACATGACCTTCAAAATCAGCTGATAACTTGGAGGGCGATAGATTCCACTTCATCTTCTGGGTAGTTGTGAGTCCACTTTTATAATCACATCATAATTTTTGCCTCTTCTCCCTGATCATACTTCTCATTTATCACTACACCAGGTATTATGTTTTTGTGCATGGATTGTAGGTCCCTCTTTTTAAACAATTTTATTCATTTATTCATGAGAGACATAGAGAGAGATGATGTAGAGACACAGGCAGAGGGAGAAGCAGGCACCATGCTGGGAGCTTGACTTGGTAGTCGAACTTGGGACTCCAGGATCATCGCCTAGGCTGAAGGCAAACTCTAACCCACTGAGCCACCAAGGGATCCCTGGAACCCTCTAGTCCTTGACGTACATGGAGATATTTGTACATTTCTCATATTTGGGTAAATAGTAAATAAGTGTAACAACTCTGTCTTCTGTGCATATAAAGTAGCAGTTTTCCTAAAGAATCTGTTTTCAAATCAGGAGCCAAATAGTTAAGAACAAATTTCTGGTCCAGAGAGGCTCACTGGGGGGAAACAACTCCTTGGAGAGGAAGCCCAGACCCTGACAGGAAACCTGCCCAGAACCTCCCTCTGCACCTGCTCCTGGGCCTTCAAGACAGAAGTGGTGAGGAGTGTGCACCCCCTTGTGGTCTTAATCCCCTTCTACAGGGAGAATTGTGTCTGGGCTCACACTGAGGTCCCCTCACTTTTTTTGCACAGCAATACACGACCGTGTCCTCTGCTCACAGGCTGTTCATCTGCAGATACAGCGTGTTCTTGGCGTTGGCTCTGGAGATTGCGAATTGGCCCTTCACAGCACAGGTGTAGCTTGTGCTACTTCCATCACTGGTAATGTATGCGACCCACTGCAGCTCCTTCCCTGGAGTCTGGAGGACTCAGCTCATGGCATAGCTAATGAAGGTGAATCCAGAGGCCACACAGGAGAGTCTCAGGGACACCCCCAGGCTTCACCAGGTCTCCCCCAGACTCCACCAGTGGCACATCTCTTTGACACCTGCAGACACAAGACATCCTCATCAGAACACTGTCCCATATCTGCTGTTTCTCTCACTCACCCCCTCACATACTCAGTCTCCAGTTCTCCATGAATTACCTGTTAAAATAGCAACAAAGAAAACCCAGCTGAGCACAGACTTTATGGTGAGTGGTCTGTGTTCTGTCCTGATTCCTGAATGGGGTCACCTGGGGATCCTTGACCTGGGTCTACTCTCTCAGCTGTAGGGTCGGGCTGGGATAGTTTAATCAGTGGAGGGAGGACCCTGTTTGCTTGTCCTTTGAATATATAATGAGCAGCCTACCTATATTTGATTCTTTACAAGTTATTAACACGGATTGCTTTACATCTGTAGGCCACTGTGTGTAATATCTTGTGACATTATGAAGTGTTCAAACCAATGAAAAAATTACCTTTGCGTTTCTTTATGACTCTTAAAAAGCAAAAATGAACTATTGGGACTTCATCAAGATAAGAAGCTTTTGCACAGCAAAGGATACAGTCAACAAAACTAAAAGACAACCTACAGAATGGGAGAAGATATTTGCAAATGACATATCAGATAAAGGGCTAGTTTCCAAAATCTAAACTCAACACCAAAGAAACAAACAATCCAATCATGAAATGGGCAAAAGACATGAAGAGAAATCTCACAGAGGAAGACATGGACATGGCCAACAAGCACATGAGAAAATGCTCTGCATCACTTGCCATCAGGGAAATACAAATCAAAACCACAATGAGATACCACCTCACACCAGTGAGAATGGGGAAAATTAACAAGGCAGGAAACCACAAATGTTGGAGAGGATGCGGAGAAAAGGGAACCCTCTTACACTGTTGGTGGGAATGTGAACTGGTGCAGCCACTCTGGAAAACTGTGTGGAGGTTCCTCAAAGAGTTAAAAATAGACCTGCCCTACGACCCAGCAATTGCACTGTTGGGGATTTACCCCAAAGATTCAGATGCAATGAAACGTCGGGACACCTGCACCCCGATGTTTCTATCAGCAATGGCCACAATAGCCAAACTGTGGAAGGAGCCTCGGTGTCCATCGAAAGATGAATGGATAAAGAAGATGTGGTTTATGTATACAATGGAATATTCCTCAGCCATTAGAAACGACAAATACCCACCATTTGCTTCAACGTGGATGGAACTGGAGGGTATTATGCTGAGTGAAATAAGTCAATCGGAGAAGGACAAACAGTGTATGTTCTCATTCATTTGGGGAATATGAATAATAGTGAAAGGGAATATAAAGGAAGGGAGAAGAAATGTTGGGAAATATCAGGAAGGGAGACAGAACATAAAGACTCCTAACTCGGGGAAACGAACTAGGGGTGGTGGAAGGGGAGGAGGGTGGGTGTTGGAGGGGAATGGGTGACGGGCACTGAGGTGGACACTTGACGGGATGAGCACTGGGTGTTTTTCTGTATGTTGGTAAATTGAACACCAATAAAAAATAAATTTATTATAAAAAAAACCAAAGTAATTCTGGGTTTCCACACAGTAACAACCAATAATTTATAATTTAAAGATTTTATTTAATTTTTCATGAAAGACACAGGCAGTGTGAGAAGCAGGCTCCATGCTGGGAGCCCAAAGTGGGACTGGATCTCTAAACTCCAGAATCCCTCCCAGAGCAGAACACAGACCACAACTGCTGAGCCACCCCAGCATCCCTAACAATAAAGTATTTAAAAGGTACTTTATAAAAACTTGTTACGTTGACACCAGGGTCAGAAATATATTATGTAAAATTAAATATTCTGAAGGAAGTAAAATACTGTCCACTAAAACTACCTAAATTGATGAGAGATTTTTTTTTCAGCTTATAAACAATATTTATTTCTTATTCATTTTACATGAAAATTGTTGGTAGCTATGGGTTAACGGGTAATTCTGGGGTAATTCTAACTCCCAGAGTTAGGAGTCTTTATGTCCTGTCTCCTTTTCTGATATTTCCCACACATTTCTTCTCCCTTCCCTTATATTCCCTTTCACTATTATTTATATTCCCCAAATGAATGAGAACATATAATGTTTGTCCTTCTCCGATTGACTTACTTCACTCAGCATAATACCCTCCAGTTCCATCCACATCGAAGTAAATGGTGGGTATTTGTCATTTCTAATGGCTGAGGAATATTCCATTGTATACATAAACCACATTTCTTTATCCATTCATCTTTCAATGGAAACTGAGGCTCCTTCCACAGTTTGGCTATTGTGGACATTGCTGCTAGATTTACTTTGTATGTTGATTTTGTATCCTATGTATTTCCTGAAATTTTTCGTTAACTACGTGGTTTTAGAACTTTTTGAGTTTCACCCTACAAAAGATCATGTCGTATATATACAAATAATTTTTTCTGAATCTATTGATTTAAGTATTTATTATTCTTAGTTTCTTAAATTTCCTTGATTGGAATTCCAGTCATTGCCACAGTACGGGCTTCCTTCTCTCTTCTTCTTGGTTATTTCTCTGGACTAATTATTCTGTAGATATATGACAGACTTAAGTGGGGATGTATTTCATGTTGCATGTCCCTGAGCTCCCTGGAACACAACACACTGACAATGACTTAAGTAGGCAGCCCTTGTGCTTCTTACACAACAGAAAGTTGGGTTTGTGGAGATATAAGACCAGGATTCTGGGTTTGGGTCAGTAAATTAGTGAGGAAATGACAAGGGTGGTTTGCACTGCTTTCTGGGCCCCATAGACCATTCTAGTGAAGAGGATTGTTCAACCCTCCTGGTTCAGAGAAGGGAATTTTCCCATGGGAGATTTAGTTCCTTCCAGCAAGGTGACATAGGAGTTTTAGCCTCTCTGTCCATTAGATGATTCTCATGTGATTTTTTTCACAATAATCCAGAGAACCAGCTGACATATGGGGTGGCACAGTTTATTCTTCTTCAGTATAGCATGTTGAATACTCATGGTGGGAATGACCCCCTCTGTGGGTCCTGACTTGACAGAAGGGCTTCAGGTTTTCATTTTTGAATGCAGTGTTCATTGTGGGCTTTTCATAAAATGTGACTAATTCATGACACAATCTCTTATGCCTCGATTCTTACGATGATTTGAAGAGGAGGAGGGGCAAGATGGCAGAAGAGTAGGGTCCCCAAATCACCTGTCTCCACCAAATTAACTAGATAACCTTCAAATCATCCTGAAAATCTATGAATTCGGCCTGAGATTTAAAGAGAGAACAGCTGGAATGCTACAGTGAGAAGAGTTTGTGCTTCTATCAAGGTAAGAAGACGGGAAAAAAGAATTAAAGAAACAAAAGGCATCCAAGGAGGAGGGGCCCCACGAGGAGCCAGGCTAAGGCCAGGGCAAGTGCCCTCAGGAAAGGAAAGCACTGTCCCAGAGAAGCAGAAGCTTCACCAATCTTCCCGGGTGGAAAGGCACTTGCAGGGAGTTAGAGCAGGACCGCAGGAAGGGCGGGGATGCCCTCAGGTTACCTTGGACACTAACAGAGTAATTGCACACCTGGGAGAGTGGGATGAGCTCCCTAAAGGACTGCAGCTCATGCATGCATTGACCCGGGAGCAGCTTGGAGGGGCTAGGTGGTATCTCTTGTGGTTTATATAAAAATATCATGTACTCTGCAAAGAGGGAGAGTTTGAATTCGTCTTTGCCATTTGAATGCCATTTATTTTGTTGTCTGATTGTTGATGCTAGGAATACTATTTCTTTTGTGAGCAGAATCAGTGAGGGCCTGCATCCGTGCTGTCTTCCTGAGTTTAGGGACGAGCTTTTTAATCCCCATTGAGTATGAGATTCACTGAGAATTTTCCATAGATGGCTTTTAAGATATTGAAACATGTTTCCTCTACCCTCTACTTTGAAGAGCTTTAATCAGGAATGCCTGCTGTAATTTTTTCTATGAGTTATCTGCATCTAGTTAGAGGAACATATACATCTTTTCTTTTCTATTATTTTACAAAGACTTTATTTATTTATTCATAAGTGACAGAGAGAACGAGAGGAAGAGAGAGAGAGAGAGAGAGAGAGAGAGAGAGAGAGAGAGAGAGAGAGTTAGAGACATAGGCAGAGAATGAACAGGCTCCATGCAGGAGCCTGACGTGGGACTCGACACTGGGAATCCAGGTCATGCCCTTGGCTGAAGGCAGGAACTAAATCGCTGAGCCACCCAGGCGTCCCTCCTTGTCTTTTCTATTTTTTTACTATTATCTACAAATACTTAGTGTAACACTTGAATAGAACTACAGGAAATGCTTGGCATTTATAGAAAATATTGATTCGTTGTTAGGTTACAAAAATGTATACATAGCAAAATTTAATGCTCTTTACATAGAAAATATTAGACTACTTAAACAAAACTTTCAGAAATTCCTGGTAATAGCTACGAGAATTAGAAAAGTAAAATTAGACTTGAGACACTGCATCTTCTAGAACACTGGACTCTAAAAGCACCTCCACTGATTGAAAAAACATTTAAGTCTGTCATGCAACAGGAAAACAAAACAAGCTATTCTGGAACAACTGTTCTACATAGAAGAGAGCTTCTCCCAATTAAAAATGGTGAAGAACCAAACAGGCATTTTTAGGCATTAACAAGAACAAAAAGAATCCAAATGAAATATTATACTTGAAGTTCAATTTCAGTAGCATCTTGATAAAGGTATGCTTCCTTTCATTTTAATACATTTCTGCACATGTATATGTTTTAAAATCCAGTAAACAGCCAAACCACAAGTTAATTGTTAACATGAATATGCATAGTTAACCCTGTATTATGCAGCCCTTTAAAAAAGCACTGATGCACCCAACAGCTATATGTATCATTTCATAAAGAACAACACAGTCTACCATCACTAATACCCAATACTTATAATCACTTAATGTTCTGGAACACAATGATTTGGAAGGCAAGTTTCTTTTGAAACTGGTGTAAACACAAGCAGGTGTTTTTTTGTTGAACATTAAACTAGTATTATTCCAGGAAAGTTTTCAATTTAAAAATGAAGTAAATGCCAATTCTAATTTAAATTAATTAAGTATTCAAGTCTATAAAAGTAGGAGGAGGTCTGTGGTCCGTTTGTAAATGAGGTTTTTAGATAGTTTGTACAGAACAATAAACTTGCTATTCAGACCACATAAAAATGGTTTATAATGGTGGTCATTTTAATAAGCTAACACTTCTTAATTAAGAAAAACGTGTGTGGAATAAAAGACAATGAAAGATTTGGGTCTCCTGTTGTAAAATAAGTTCTTAGAAATCTAAAAAAATACATATTAAGGAAGAGCTGACATTTATTTCCCAGGATGAAGAATGACAACTGGGCCATTTTATTCAAGGAAGTCCATTATAAATTTTTTTGGGGGGGATCCCGCAGCGGTTTGGCGCCTGCCTTTGGCCCAGGGCGCGATCCTGGAGACCCAGGATCGAATCCCACATCGGGCTCCCGATGCATGGAGCCTGCTTCTCCCTCTGCCTGTGTCTCTGCCTCTCTCTCTCTCTCTCTCTCTGTGACTATCATAAATAATAAAAAAATAAATAAAGATTTAAAAAAAATAATAAATAAATTTTTTTTGGAAAGCTTGTCAATGAGTCAGAATCCAGCTTCTTCAATGGTAGGTGTTGTAGATTTATAGTAGATCCTTTTAGCATTATTGAAAAATAGATTTCTAATTGGATCAGGTGACTAATGTGTCCTGGACTTAAAGAATAGAGAAGTCAGAGGGAAGGGCAAGATGGCAGAAGAGTAGGGTTCCCAAATCACCTGTCCCCACCAAATTACCTAGATTATCTTCAAATCATCCTCAAAATCTATGAATTCAGCCTGAGATTTAAAGAGAGACCAGCTAGAATACTACAGTGAGAAGAGTTCCTGCTTCTATCAAGGCAGGAAGATGGGGAAAAAGAAATAAAGAAACAAAAGGCCTCCAAGGGGGAGGGGCCCCACCAGGAGCCAGGCTGAGGCCTGGGCGAGTGTCCCCAGGACAGGAGAGCCCTGTCCTGGAGAAGCAGGAGTTGCACCAACCTTCCAGGGCGGAAAGGGGCCTGCAGGGAGTTGGAACAGGACCCAGGAGGACAGGGATGCCCTCAGGCTCCCTGGGACACTAACAGGCACCTGCGCCCCAGGAGAGCGCCCCGAGCTCCCTAAGGGCTGCAAGGCCAAGGCTGACCAGAGCAGCTCGGAGTGGCTGGGGGGGCGGTTCTGTGGAGGGGGCTGCGGTGCGGGAGCGCAAATCCAACAGCGCAGTCCAGGAGCACAGGGCACCGGGACAAAGCTCAGGATCTGGCCTCCCTGCAGGACAGGTAGAGGCCAGGAGGGCCCAGGACAGCAAGGACGCTCCTGCCCTGAACTGAGCAGATCAGTGGCCCCGCCCCGAGCCTCCAGGCCCTGCAGACAGAGAGCTCTGGAGTCACTGCTGGAGCTGAACCCAGGGCTCCAGAGCTGGCCATGCCACTGGGGTTGTTCCCAGTGGCAGGCGGGGGATGGGTTGACTGGGTGAGGGGCACTGAGGAGGGCACTTGAAGGGATGATCACTGTGTGTTCTACTACATGTTGGCACATTGAAATTCAATAAAAAAATATTAAAAAGGAGGAAACTGAGGACATCCAGGGAGAGCTGGAGCTGTGGGAGGGAACAAGGGAATAAAAGAAGTGACTTTGTACCCAGAGATGGGCACGAATCAATGGAATGGGACTCCTGATGGAGGAGGGTCAGGGATCCGAGCAGCCTTCCTCCAGACCCAGGGTCCCATGAACACCAGACGATAAGACTCATTCAGCAAGTCAGAACATCCTTGTGGTCCCAATCCTTCCCCACATTAAACATTATCACCTAAGTAGAGCAGTTGATGTACTGGAGGGAGATGAGGGAGGTCCTACGTGGAAGAGCCCAAGGAGCACACAAAGCCAGTCAGGGAAAGAAACAGGGGATCGCTGAAGGAATCTGAACTCTCAGGTGGGCACACAGACACACACTTCACAACTGACACCCAGGCCAGCACAGCTCTCCAGTGCAGCCAGGGAGAGAGCCACACAGCCCACGGCACAATCCTCACCAAGGTACGATGGGAGCATCTACAGAGAAGCAAAATCTTTAAACATAACAATCTAATAACAAATGCACTGTGCAACTTAGACATGATTCCAAACCCCAGCTCAGGTCCAGTGGGTGAACACTGCTAGAGAACCTGTGTGTTCCACCCCCTTCTCCATCATCTCATGTTTGAGTCTTTAATGGGCAAGTTTGGGGACTACAGCATGTGCACAAATATTGTTGAAGTAGGACAAAGCAAACCACTGTCCACTTCTGGGCATTCTGAGCTGTCCCCCTGGCTTGCTGACCATGAGTGGACTTAACTTCCCTGAAACAACTTCCCCACAAGGTAAATTCACATGCAGACTATGGAATCGGATGACATAGCTGTTAGGTGTTGCCATCACCAGCTCACATTACATGGCTGGTGCAGATGCCATTACAAAGAACAATTGCATATAAATAAAGAGATAAAGGGCAAATCAGAAATGTAAGTCCTCCTTTTATGATTTCCAGTGAGGACCATGTTAAGGGGAAACTGCCCTCATGACTAGAGAGAGAGTCACAGTAGCTGGTGGGTTTCAAATGGGAACACGGGGCACCAAATGTTCATCTGGTGACAAGGTGCACACCTCACAGCCGTCGGAACAAACACAACTCATTAAGGTGATATTCCACAGGATCATCACATCCTCGTCTTCAGGAAACGTTATAAAAGGCCATCCTTAAAATGAAGCTCCAATGGGTCTGAGTTACTCTGAAAGTCTTGTATCAAGATAATCCTTCTATGTGTCCACTGTGTCTTTTTCACAAATCTCTATAATTTTCAACAGCTTTGTCCTAGCTCCAGGAAGGAACATGTGAGAAATCCACTCTTGACTGGTTGAAGGAATTTAACAGGTACATTCCACAACAAACAAAAAGCCCGAAAATGCCAGAGATTCAGCGTAGGGTTCATGTGTCAATAATATCTTTGTCTGTGCCATATAAGTATCAGGAGCATTTGTTGCACCTCTGCGAGGAAAGCCTATGATGTTTTGATAAGGATTGCATTGAATGTGTAGAATGTTCTGGGTAACATAGACATTTTCACAATATCTATTCCTCTCTTTTACAAAGTGTATCGTTTCTTTTCTATTCATGAAAGATACCTAGTGGGGGTTAGAGACATAGTCAGAGGGAGAAACAGGATTCCTGCCAGGAGCATGATGTAGGATCAATGCCAGGATCCTGGGATCACTATGGGAGCCAAAGGCCAACACTCAAAACTGAGGAACAGAGTTTTCATGACAATAGCTATTCTTCTAATCCTTAAGCATGGAATGTTTTCCAACTTTTTGGGTCTTCCTCAATTTACATCTTAAGGTCCTGAATAGGTAGAGGAATGGCTACGCAGGTGGGGGGCATCACAATGTTTGGAGTCAAGCTCTATTACAAAGTTGCCATTGTCAAGACAGCCTGGTACTGGCACAAAACAACACCTAGGTGAAGGGAATAGAATACAGTACCCAGAAATGGACCATCAACTCTACGTTCAACTAGAATCGAGAAAGAAATTTCAATAGGAAAAAGACAATCTCTTCAATAAATGACATTGGGAAAATTGGACAGCCACCTGCAAAATAAACAAATAAATATGTAAATGAATTATCCCATTCTCTTATATGAGACAAAAAGATAGAGTCAAATAATGAGGACCTAAATCTGAGACAGTAATCTATCAAAAAATCATTGATGAGAATTTGTAGCAACCTTTTTTTTTTACCTCAGCTGCAATGACTGCTTGCAAGACACGTCTCTAAAGACATGGGAAATAAAAGCAAAAGTGAACTATTGGTACTTAAGATGAAAATCTGCACAGCAAAGGAAATAATAGGGTGAAAGGGAAGAGAACCTAGGCGGAGAAGACATTTGCTTATCCAACTCTGCACCCACAATTGCAAACAATCCAGTCAGGGTATGGGCAGAAGACATGAACATGCATTTTTCCAAAGAAGACCTACACTTGCACAAAAGCAGATGAGAAAAATGCACCACATCACTTATCATCAGGGAGATACAAATGAAAACCACAGTGAGATCCTGCTTATACAACTCAGAGTGGGTAAGTTAACAAGGCCAGAAAAAATAATTATAATCAAGGATGTTGAAAACAGGAACCCTCTTCTAATTTTGGTGGGAATGCAAACTGGTACAGCCACTCTGGAAAACAGAATGGGATTTCCTCCAAAAACTGAAGAATTGGGCTACCCTGTTACCCAATAATTTTTCCACTAGGTATTTACCCGAAAGACACAGATGTTGTGAAAAGACAGTACACCTGCACCCCAATGTCCACAATATCAGTTTCCACAGTAGCCACACTGTGGGAGGAGCCACGATGTCCCTCAACAAATGAATGGATAAAGAAGACGTAGTCTGTATATACAATGGAATATCACTCATCCATAAGAAAGGACCAATACCCACCTTTTGCTTTGTCATGGTTGGAACTGGAGGATGTTATGCTGAGTAAAATAAGTCAGTGAGAGAAATAAAGCAAACATCGTTTCACTCATACGTGGAATATAAGAAATAGTGAAAGGGACTATAAGGGAAAGGAGGGCAACAGAGTTGGGAAAATTAGAGAGGGAGACAAACCATGAGACACACTTAACTCTGGGAAACAAAGGGAGGGTCTCTGGAAAGGATGTGGGTGGGGAGCTGGGGAGACTGAATGACCAGCATTAAGGAGAGCACGTGATGTGATGAGGACTGGGTGTACTACAATATGTTGGCAATTTGAATTTAAATAAATAAATATAGATTACCTTATCCTGTGCTCCCTGCTGGAACTGGGCGAATTAAACAGCAGACACTCATTCTCAGAGATCTAGAGTCTGGGAACTCTGAGGTCCAAGTGCAGGCACACAGTGTCTGGAGGTTTCCCACGTCCTGGTAGGTCCTGTCCTTGTCACCCACGTGGGGCCAGGAGGCCGGGAGCTTTCCCAGTCCTGGTGTATAAGGGACCAGATCCCAACATGAGGCTGCACCTCCTGACCTAAGAGTTCCCATAAGACCACACTTCCTCTTCCCATCACATAGGCACTAGTTTCCAATATGGGGATGGTAGAGGTCCCACACCATGAGCTGATATCAGCACCTGAAGGATCAATGTATTATTCCCTGCAGGTGGTAGGTCCTCCTCCATTTTTGTTCTCTAAGTTCTCATAAATGTATAGTGGAATTTGTCATCACATCATATTCTTGGAGTATTACTTGCCACCGCCTGGATCACCAATCTTCCCTCTTCACCTCCTGCCCCAAACATAGGAAATGCAGCAGGAAACCTCGAGTTCCCTCCTTTGATTCAGGGACTCCACATAGATGCTTCATGGATTGGTACTTTGTCAACACAACTGACCCACAACACACACCCTGATCAAGGGCCCTCCTCTGGCTCCAAGCATGTATTTATGACTTCCTGAGAGGACTGCTCTGTTCTCAAAAGACATGATAGTGAATGTGATAAAGGTTTAGTCTTGTGTGTGTGTGTGTGTGTGTGTGTGTGTGAGAGAGAGAGTGATCCTAATTCTCATTTTCTCAGAGTTCAGTTTTTTTTGTTGTTCTGCTTGGGTTGTTGATCCCTATAGAAGTTGAGGTACACGTAGAAATTTGTGTATTATTCATATGTATAATTCATGTGTATTATTCATATGTAAGAACTTTAGATATACATTTATGAGAACTTACATAAGTCTTTGAAACTCTAACTTTTGTGCATATAAGAATAGTTGTTTCTCCATGACACAAATTATCAAGTAAGACACTGCACTGGTACGCACAGAATCTGGTGTCAAGAGAGGCCCCCTGAGCACTGGGTGATATGATATATGTTGGTGAACTGAACTGCTATAAAAAAAATAATTTGCAAAATAGAGGATTCCTGAAGGAAACTGCTCCAAGTAGAGGAAGCCCAGAACCCTGACAGGAAACCTGCCCAGAACCTCCATCTGCACCTGCTCCTGGACCTTCAAGACAGAAGTGGTGAGGAGTGTGCACCCCCTGGTGGTCCGATCCCTCTCTACAGGGAGTTTTTTGTCTGGGCTCACACTGAGGTCCCCTCACTGTGCCCCTCACACAGTAATACACGGCCGTGTCCTCTGCTCTCAGGCTGCTCATCTGCAGATACAGCGTGTTCTTGGCGTTGTCTCTGGAGATGGTGAATCGGCCCTTCACAGTGTCTGCGTAGCTTATGCTACTTCCACCACTGCTAATGTATGCGACCCCCTGCAGCCCCTTCCCTGGAGCCTGGCGGACCCAGTCCATGTCGTGACTACTGAAGGTGAATCCAGAGGCCACACAGGAGAGTCTCAGGGACCCTCCAGGCTACACCAGGTCTCCCCCAGACTCCACCAGCTGCACCTCACCCTGAACACCGGCAGACACAACACATCCTGGTCAGGAAACGGTCCCCACCCCCTGTTTCTCTCACTCACCTCCACTCACATACTCAAGTCTTCTTGTTCTCCATGAATTACCTTTTAAAATAGTGACAAGGAAAACCCAGAGGAGCACAGACTCCATGGTGAGTTGTGTATTTTCAGTCCTGATCTCTCAATGAGGTCACCTGGTGATCCTGGGGCTGAGTTTCCTCTCCCAGCTGCAGGGTCAGAGCTGGGCTGGTTTAATCAGCAGAGAGAGGGACTTATTTGCATATCCTCTGAGTATATATTCAGCTTCTGACTACAACTTGATTTTAACAAGTTAATTGCAACATTGCATGACCATTGCAGTTCACTTTGTGCAGATGTCACTTTGGAAATATAATGTTTCCCCTCTGTTAGAGTTGTTATCTTTTCATTTCTGTTTTCTTTTTTAAAAAGCCTTTCGTCAAAATATATCATTTTCAGTACGGTATTTTATCTCCTATTGAAATTAAAACTAAACCTTTATTTTTGATGCTAGCTAAAGTCATATTTTTGTGAATTTTATATAGATAATTTTCCTTAGTCTTTGGAATCATAGCTGTATTTGTTTATTTTATATCCTGAACATTCCCTGACATCATTAATTAATTCTTAGAGTTTGTGGAATTTGTAGACATTGCCTCTTTTGCAGATCATGTCATATGGAAACAAATAACTTTTCTTCCCTCTCCTGATTAATTTTTTAATTGCCTAATTTCCCTCAGAATATTTTCAACCTGTTGTAGCAGAAAGATTTCTTTTCTGTTTTTCTGGTTTTTTTTTCTTTTTTCCTTTTTTTTGTGACTAAACAGCTTTTTATTAGGTCGAACTCATGGTATTTACCATTGTTTTGTACTTATAAGACTAGTTACTACTCTGACTTGTAAATGTAGCAAAAGTACAAGGCATATTTAAGAAAAGATGACTCATAGCTATAAAACCAAATATTCAAAAGTGAGGTTGTCATCCAGGTTTTTTCCTTAAAAATATTTTTATATCACAAAATATAGATAACTTATTTTGGATTACATTTTTATCCATCTATTTGGAACTAATAGAGCTTGCGGTTTGTGTCGCTTATTCTTTACATTTAACAATTAAAAATGACTAAAACTAAATAGCAAATCGTTTATTAGTAAGTACATGGTTTCAGTGGCAATAATAAATTCACTTGAATAGGAGAGAATAGTCAAAAGAATAAATGCTAATCATCAGAAAATCTGTGGGCATTAGGACTGTCACATAGAAATCCAAAATCACTGAGGCCAAATCTTGAAAAAGATACATCCTCTTATTAGTCTATATGTAATAAGTCCATAATACCTGGAATCTGTAGAATTCTGTAGATTATCACCTTCTAACCAAACATGACCTGTCGGCACATAATTATGGCTTTTAAAGAAATCTGATGGAGTACTGGTGAGGATTTTGTCTCCTTCCAAACCAATTACTCTTTTACAAATGTTTGATTTTGGATCACTCGGGCTTTTTGCAATCACAATGTCACCTCTTTGGATACCATAAAAATGTCGACTAAGATTTTCTGCAAAGACAATATCTGAATTTTGAATTATAGGCTCCATTGATGGTCCAGAACACATGACAACACCACCAACGTATTCAAAAGCACAATGAGCTATACAGCCATACTGAATAGTAAAGCCAACAAGTCAAAAGGTTTTTCCCAGAACATGGTTCTATGCAGACTCTGCCACCATTGGCCATAGGTCTGTTCCACAATACATTCAATTGAATACATTCAATTTTTAATTATTTATTTATTTATTTATTTACTTATTATTTTTGAAATATTTGTAATTATTTTTAATAAATCAGTAGATATAAGACATATCTAAGGAGAGATTTTGACTAAGGGATATTCTTTTTTTTTCTTAGGGATATTCTAAGAAAATGTGTACATTTGAAGTGAAATTTTAAATATCAATTCATGTAGTTATTGATAGAGTCAAGTGTTAGTAATCACATCTTTTGGTACTTTGTCCATCAATAAATTTTACTTTTAGGTGTTATTTATGGAAATATTCTATATAAAAATATTACACACCCTGTAGCACTCCCTGTCCTACCTACATTTTATGTAGTTCCTTGAACAAGGCGACCCCAACCTCTCTGAGAAAGCCTTCTCCAGATCCCTGTACACCTGTTCCTGGGGCAGGACCCTTGTTCTGTGTGGTCCTGAGCGCCCCTGTAGCCCAGATCCTGACTCTGTTTGGAGGACCCTGTCTGGGCTCACAGGGTATTTACTGCAGTGTCTGTACTCAAGCCGTACATTGTGAATGGGCACAGCATATGACCTCCCAAGTGTGTCCCTGGAATTTACGCTCCTCGAGAAAGAGCCAATGCTGAGATATACTGACCCTCCTGACCTCTGAGATGAAATCAATCTCCTGAAGGAAAGCCGTCCTCTCTGCTCCAGGAAGAAACATTTCATTACCATAGGAAATAGGATTTTAGGGCCAAATAAGCTGTAAAACAAACCTTAATTTTCCAGTACTTTAATTCCTCAAACCGACATTTCTATCTGTTGTCATGCCTTCCAATCCCAACCCTTTATATAGATGTAAGTCCGTTCTACTTTGCTCACATTTCTGTGTCTTTATATTTTACAAGATGCTATACATGCAAGATTAATACTATTTTTCTCCTGTTCATCTTATGTCCAAGTAATTATTAACCCATCTTAAGAACCTATAAGGGAATGAGAGAAACCTTTCTGCCCCAACAATGGGTGTGTTGTGCCTTCAGATAGTTCTTCCATTGACACCATGTGCTCTGATAACATCTGCAATAGTGACCTGGGTTCCTAGCTATGCACAGTCTGCAGGGAGACCCCAAGCAAGGGTCCTCTGAACTTCTGGTGGAGAACTTGCCTGTAGCCCCAGATGCACTGACAGTCCACACTCACCATGAGACCAGGAATTGTCAGAGCTTTGGGGAGCCCCTTACCTCCTTTAGGTTACTGGGAAGGTTCCTGAAGGTCACATCTAACTATCTTCTTATGAAGACACATGCAGCTCACAGTGCACTGCAACTCCACTGTCCAATAACACACACACACACACACACACATACACACACACACACACACACTGTAGCTAATATTTGGAGTAAGGATAAAAATGTGCCCTTCTTCCCTGCACCCAGTTTATGGGCAGCGTCCTCCACATGGATGCTGGGCCTGGGTCTTTGGCTTGTTTCAAGTCAACCCAACTAAAGAAAATATGATTCAAGCAGGGATACAGAAGAGTGTGCATGTTGAGTTTGTCTGTCCTCCCAATGCCTGGGATCCTGAAAGTCTGTGGATGCAAGGACCCAGGCCTGCCTCTCTGATGATCATTTCCAGGCTGATACACCCTGTCATTGCTTCCAGCACTGTGCCACATACCCATAGGGAGGTCTCAGTAAACATCAAGGCCGTGGACTTCCCCTTTCCCAGAGGGCATAGCAGGGACCCCGATTTGAGGCCATGGATGTCATGAGAGGGCAGTCTTCCCAGAAGCAAAGAAAGGATGAAAATGATGCAAAAATAGAGTTCCTGGAATGCTGCATGTTGGATCAGTGTACCCTACCTGAGTGACAGGGAAGGATCTCTGAACTGGGAATTTCCCTCTTGGAGATCAGCTCCTGTCTCACCTGTACAGATGGGCTCATGTGTATGTCACGTTTCAAG
Source organism: Vulpes lagopus (assembly GCF_018345385.1). Lineage (NCBI taxonomy): Eukaryota > Metazoa > Chordata > Mammalia > Carnivora > Canidae > Vulpes > Vulpes lagopus. Next base: position 75,068,281 of record NC_054829.1, read on the forward strand.
AAGAGAAGAGCTGCACATAAAAACCAGAGTGGAGGAGCTGAATCTTCTTCTGGTTTGGATAAAATACCTCCTCACTAGAGCTTTATGTTGTGTGTTTATAGTCCTCATGGGTCTTCTTCATGGTGAGCAGTGCTTCGGGGATGGGCGGCATTCACTGCCACAGTGTATGATCATCCAGCTTGTTCTCAAAGTCCTCTTAAATTGGGCTGTGCAAATAACAGATCAGGATGTGTTCAGGTGTGTGTGCCCTCCAACCTGGGCTGCGCACTAGTTTCATCCCCATAATACAGGACCCCTGGTCAGTGCAGGGACTCTGGGCTGTGCTGAGTGCTCTGCTTTAGTGTGCATATCACCAGGCATGAACTTAGTCCTGGAGGAGAGGAGGGGCAGGAGCTAACATGCATTGACCATCCCTGGCCTACAGCTGAGAGGGTGGTGTCCCCATGATTGTGGAAGAGGTGATTCTGAAAATTGGAGGAGCAGAACTAACAGCACCATGTCGGCTGATTCAGTAGATGCTCCAGGTTACCTGGGGGTGGGGCAGCAGAGGGGCAGATGAGTGGGGTCTGGTCTCTGAGAGTCACCCAGCTCCCACATGATAACTCTTTGCCAGAAAACTCTGATTCTGTCCATTCATGGGGCTCCATCCTGCTGGTTGCCCCTCCTCCTGACACCTGCTCCTTGCACCTCAGGCAGCAGGTCCTCCTGGATGCTTGCTTCTGCCAGAACCCTCATAGACATTACTGTTAAACCAATGGACCAAGAGTAGGGAGAGGTACTGGCCAAGGCTCCTATGAGAAGTAGGGGACGTTTGAGGTCCATGGCCTAGAGACCTGGGGTCGGTATTAATCTGGAGAGACCTGTCATTGAGATGGTGTCACTTCTTCCCTGAACACTCTTAATTCTCCTCCTCAGACAGATGGGCATCCAGTAGCTGCTCAACTTTAATCCCACCTACGACCCTGGTGTGTTGTTCCTGCAGGCAGAGGGGCATCATATACACTCTTGAGTAAATGCCTGTGATTCAGAGGGACTGGGTCTCAGCTGGAACCTTCACAGGGGGATCCAGAGGGCAGGTCTCATTCCTTGAGCACAAGAAATCCAATGAGATAGCTGTGTCCTGTAGCTGGTGCAGAGCTGGGTGCAGGATTGGTGCTTCCTTAGTTTCCCAGTGGAGCTGGGACATGAGAGAAAAGGTCACCACTGAGGGAATGTGGTCCATACTTGGGAACAAGGGGGAGCCATCTGCTCTGCCAGTAGAAATCTGTGGATATTCAGAGAAACAGGAATGTGACCTCTTTCCTTAGGCTGACGCTCTCACCTCATTGCAAAGTGTACATGGGGAGTCCAGCATTGCTAATTTTGTGTGTACCTGCTAATATTGGAAAGCAAAGAATGTCCAGATAAGGGATGATGAATACAGGAGTGATACATCATCAAGGAAATCAATAAATCCCTCTAAATTGTATCAGGATTTCTCCGGGTCATAGAAAAGCAAACAATGTGAACTGCTCATTTTAATGTGTAGGTCATTTTTAGTATGGTACTTTATCTCCTATTGAAATTCAATCCTAAATCTTTATTTTTGATGCTAGCTAAAGTGATATTTTGTTAATTTTATATAGATCATTTAGTTACTTTTTATTTTTTTTTTTTTTTTTTTATTGGTGTTTAATTTACCAACATACAGAAAAACACCCAGTGCTCATCCCGTCAAGTGTCCACCTCAGTGCCCGTCACCCATTCCCCTCCAACACCCGCCCTCCTCCCCTTCCACCACCCCTAGTTCGTTTTTAGAATCATAGCTGTATTTGTTTATTTTATGCCTCCAACATTCCTTGAAATCATTAATTAATTCTTAGACTTTGTGGAGTTAGTAGAGTTTGCCCCTATAGCAGACCATGTCATATGGAAATAAATAACTTCTATTTCTACTGAATAAATTATTCATTGCCTAATTTCCCTGGGTAGGTTTTCCACTTGTTGTGGAAGAAAGATTTCTCTTCCATTCTTCTGGTGTTTTTCATCTGATTACTCAGTAGACACAAGACAAATCTCAGCGGAAATGAATTTCATTTTCCACTTACATGAGCTATATACACTACGACACCCAGACAGTGACCAATGTAGGCAGCAGTTCTGTCTGATAGACAATATGACATTGTGTTGGTGGATATTTAAGGCCAGGATTTGGGTTTGGGTCAGTGAATGAGTAAGGGGTGACAAGGATTGTTTGCAGAGCCTTTTGGGTTCCTACATTCCCTACTCTGATTCTGAGGATGGATTTCTTCTCATGAAAAGGAGAAGTGGTTAATCCCACCAAAGATTTATTTCCTGTCATCAGGGGAACTCACTTTCCATGAGTGGACTTAACTTCCTGTAACAGCTTCACTACCAGTGAGTTTATGTATAAACTATGCAATAGGATGGCAGAGCTGGAAATACTGACAACACCAGGTCATGCCACAGGATGCTGTAGAAACCCCCTAGAAGAATGATTGCATATAAATATATAGATAAAGGATAAATAATTATTTTAGGTGTTTGAGAGTTTCCAGTAAAAAACCCAACAATGGAAACCTCCCTCATTTATGGACAGAAAGTAACAGATGCAGGTGGGTATTAGGTTGGGGACATGGCGGACCCTCGTCATTCCCAGTGGTGGGGTGCACACTTCACAGGAGTCACTATAACACAACTCTGGAAGAAGATGGTAACACTCAAATCCCTCAGGGTCATCAGAGACTTGACTTGTGGACATGCCAGTGCATCATTACTTGGATCCATGTGTCACTAGGTTCGCACCCTGTTCTGGCTGCTGTAACATTGTACAAGGACTGGATGGATTTAAACAACAGACACTCAGGAAGCCTGGGTGGCTCAGTGGTTGAGCATCTGCCTTCAGCTCAGGTCGTCCTGGACTCCCAGGATCCAGTCCCGCATCGGGCTCCCTGCAGGGAGACTGCTTCTCCCTCCACCTGTGTCTCTGCCTCTGTCTCTGTGTCTCTCATGAATAAATAAATAAAATCTTAAAAAAGAAAAGTACACCTGAGTGGTTCTGAGTAGAATAAATGGCAAAAGGAAGAAGACCCATCATTCTTCCTGCCTGCAGTCTTGATCTGGAACATCCATGTCCTTCTGTCTTGGAGACAGTTACCCATGCATGACTCCTTGTTCTCCAATGACACAGTAGAGTAGAGTCAGATGAAAATTACTCCACTGGGGGGATCCCTGGGTGGCGCAGCGGTTTGGCGCCTGTCTTTGGCCCAGGGCGGATCCTGGAGACCCGGGATCGAGTCCCACGTTGGGCTCCCGGTGCATGGAGCCTGCTTCTCCCTCTCCCTCTGCCTGTGTCTCCGCCTCTCTCTCTCTCACTCTGTGTATCTCTGATGAATAAATAAATAAAATCTGAAAAAAAAAAGAAAATTACTCCACTGGCTTTCCTGCATCTCCAACTCATGACTGTACATCATGGCCTTCTCAGTCTGCTCAGTCATGGGTCCCAATGTGCTATGGGTTTCATCCCTCAGGAAAACCCTGAACAGTTCATGGTAGTACCTCTCATGGGGTAAAGTAATTTCAGATAGATGCCATCCTATAAAGGCCTGAGAAGCAAATTTCTATGAATTAAGCATCATCTTGTGTACTTGGGACCAGAGCTGGCTGAAGATAGTGAGCACCTATGGGATCCTGGAGAAGCCTCATGATCCAAGAAGGGAGAGACTTCTGGGGCTTGTACTCACATGGGGAAGCCAGATTCTGCTCATCCTGGGAGCAATTCCGAGATTTGCAGACATGGAATTGCAGATGAGATCTCAGGGTGATATAACCATGTATGTACCACAGGCAGATAATGATGTTGACTAAGGAATAGTCTATTAAAATTAGTAAAATTGAAGTGAAACTTTTAAAAAATCATTTAGAGTTATTGATATATCGAGTCAAATGTATCAGTATTTTGTCAAGCAATAAATTTTATTTTAGGTATTATTTATGGAAATATTTTATAAATATTTTTATCAAATAGGCTACACATGCTCAGAGATTTTTGTATATATTCATTTATTTGTAGTCATATATTATATTCCAAAAGCTTTTTAGTTAGGAATATCGAAAAATTCTTCTATGGTAAAATTTCTGTTCATGTCTTTTGCCCATTTCATGATTGGATTGTTTGCTTCTATGCTGTTGAGTTTAATAAATTCTTTATAGATCTTGGACACTAGCCCTTTATCTGATAAGTCATTTGCAAATATCTTCTCCCATTCTGTAGGTTGTCTTTTAGTTTTGTTGACTGTTTCTTTTGCAGTGCAGAAGCTTCTTATTTTGATGAAATCCCAATACTTCATTTTTGCTTTTGTTTCTCTTGCCTTCATGGATGTATCTTGCAAGAAGTTGCTATGCCCAAGTTCAAAAAGGGTGTTGCCTGTGTTCTACTCTAGGATTTTGATAGAATTTGTCTAACATTAGATATCTCAACCATTTTTGAGTTTCTCTTTCTCTCTGTTGTGGTAGAATCCTCTAGTATCATCCTTCTCCATGTGGCTGTCCAATTTTCATCAACAGCAGCTGTTGAAGGTATTGTCTTTTATTCAGTGGATATTCTTTCCTCCTCTATCAAAGATGAGTTGACCATAGCTTTGATGGTCCAATTCTGGGTTCTCTATTTTGTTACATTAATCTACATGTCTATTTTTGTGCCAGTATCATAGAATATTGATGATAGTGCTTTGTAATATCCCACGAAATCTGGGATTGTGATACCCCTGTCTTTGGTTTTAATTTTCAAAATCCCTTTGGCTATTCGGGGTCTTTCTGGTTCCACAAAAATGTTAAGATAAATTGTTGCAACTCTTTGAAGAAAGCCCATGGAATTCTATTAGGGATTGCATCAAATATGTAAATTTCCCTGGGTAGTTAGATATTTTCATAATATTAATTCTTCTAATCAATGAGCATGGGATAGTTTTCCACCTCTTTGTGTCTTCCTTCATTTCTTTTAGAAGTGTTTTTTAATTTATAGGGTATATATCTTTCACCTCTTTGGTTAGGTTTAATCCTAATTATGACACTGATTTCTGGGCATTGATTTTGCATCCTGCCACATTGCTAAATTGCCATATGAGCTCTAGAAATCTTGGGGTGTAGTCTTTTGTGTTTTCTACATACAGTATCATTTCATTTGTGAAGTGGGAGACTGACTTTTTCTTTGACAATTTGAGAGCCTTTTCTAATCATCTGATTGCTGAGGCTAAGACTCCGAGTAATATGTTGAATAACAATCATGAAAATGGACATCCCCATTTGGTTGTTGTTTGTTTGTTTGTTTGTTTTTAATCAGAGGAGATGCTTTCTCTGCATCTATTAATAGGATGATATCGTTCTTGCTTTGTCTCTTGTTGATGTTACCTTTTACATTGATTGTTTTCTGAGTATTGAACCAAACTTGCATCCCAGGGATAAATCCCACTTGGTCCTAGTGAAGATGAATTATAGGTTTATAGCAGCAATGTCCACCATAGCCAAACTGTGGAAGCAGCCCCGGTGTCCGTCGAAAGATGATGGATAAAGATGTGGTCTATGTATACAATGGGATATTACTCAGCCATTAGAAACGACAGACACCCACCATTTGCTTCGACGTGGATGAAACTGGAGGGTGTAATGCTGAGTAAAATAAGTCAATCGGAGAAAGACAAACATTATATGGTCTCATTCATTTGGGGACTATAAAAAATAGTGAATGGTAATGGAGGGGAAAGGAGAAAAAATGAGTGAAAATATCAGTGAGGGTGGAAAAATATGAGAGACACCTTCCACTAAGAAACGAACATGGGGTAGTGGAAGGGGAGGTGGGCAGAAGATTGGGGTGACTGGATGATGGGCACTGAGGGGGGGCACTTGGGATGAGCACTGGGTGTTATGCTATATATTTGCAAATTGAACTCATATAAATATAAATCCTAATCTCTGTCATTTCTGCATAAAAGAATAATTGTTTCATGGGAAAGCAATTATTCTTATGAATAATTGAATTCAATTATAATGAATTGAAATATGAAATCAGACACTGCATTGGTACACATAGAATCTAGTGTCAAGTGAGGCCCCCTGAGCAATGGGTGATATGATATATGTTGGCAAATTAAACTCCAATAAAAAATAATTTAAAAAACAGAGGTTCCCTTGGGGAATCTGCTCCATGGAGAGGAAGCCCAGACCCTGACAGGAAACGTGCCCAGAACCTCCATCTGCACCTGCTCCTGGGCCTTCAAGACAGAAGTGGTGAGGAGTGTGCACCCCCTGGTGGTCCTGATCCCCTTCTACAGGGAGGTTTGTGTCTGGGCTCACACTGAGGTCCCCTCACTCTGTCTGCACAGTAATATAAGGCCGTGTCCTCGGCTCTCAGGCTGTTCATCTGCAGGTACAGTGTGTTCTTGGCGTTATCTCTAGAGATGGTGAATCTGCCCTTCACAGCATCTGCGTAGTATGTGTTACTTCCACTACCAGTAATGTATGCGACCCACTACAGCCACTTTCCTGGATCCTGGAGGACCCAGCTCATGCCATAGTTACTGAAAGTGAATCCAGAGGCCACACAGGAGAGTCTAAAGGACCCTCCAGGCTTCACCAGGTCTCCCCCAGACTCCACCAGCTGCACCTCACCCAGGACACCTGCAGACAAAAGACATCCTGGTAAAACAACTGTCCCACATCCCCTGTTTCTCTCACTCACCTCCACTCAGAGACTCAATATCTCTGCTTCTCTATGAAATACCTTTTAAAATAGCAACAAAGAGGAGGAGGGGCAAGATGGCGGAAGAGTGGGGCCCCCAAATCACCTGTCCCCACCAAATTACCTAGATAACCTTCAAATTATCCTGGAAATCTATGCATACGGCCTGAAATTTAAAGAGAGATCAGCTGGAACGCTACAGTGAGAAGAGTTCGCACTTCTATCAAGGTAGGAAGACAGGGAAAAAAGAAATAAAGAAACAAACGGCATCCAAGGGAGAGGGGCCCCCCGAGGAGCCGGGCTAAGGCTGGGGCGAGTGTCCCCAGGACATGAGAGCTCTGTCCCGGAGAATCAGGAGCTGCACCAATCTTCCCAGGCAGAAAGGCCTTGCAGGGAGTTGGAGCAGGACCCCAGGAGGAGGGGTATGCCCTCAGGCACCCTGGGACACTAACAGAGGAACTGGGCCCCAGGGAGAGTGCACCGAGCTCTCTGATGGGCTGCAGCATGTGCAGGGCTGGACCAAGGAGCAGTTCAGAGGGGCTCGGGTGACGGCTCCCCGGAGGGGGCTGCGCCACCAGGAGCACGAATCCAATGACGCAGGCCCAGGAGCACTGGGCTCAGGGACACAGCCGAGGATCCAGCCTCCCCCAGGACAGGCAGAGGCCGGGAGGACACAGGACCCCAAGGACGCTCCTGCTCCCAGCTGAGAAGATCAGCGGCCCCGCCCCGGAGCCTCCAGGCCCTGCAGACAGAGAGTTCCGGAGCTACTGCGGAGGCTGACTCCAGGGCTGCAGAGCTGGCCGCCACCACTGAGCTTGTTCCTCCTGGGGCCTCACAGGGTAAACAACCCTGACTGAGCCCTGCACCAGGCAGGGGCAGAGCAGCTCCCCCAAGTGTTAACACCTGAAAATCAGCACAACAAGCCCCTCCCCCAGAAGACCAACTAGACGGACAATTTCCAGGGGAAGTCAAGGGACTTCAAGTATACAGAATCAGAAGATACTCCCCCGTGGTTTTTTCTTTCATTCTTTTCTTTTCTTTTCTTTTTTTTTTTTTTTTTGCTTTTTCATTTCTGTTTGCTGTCCCCCCTTTTATTCCTTTCTTTCTTTTTCTTTCCTTTTCTTCTCTTTTTCTTTTTTTCTTCCTTTTTTCTTTTTTCTTTTTCTCTTTTCTTTCCCACTTTCTCTCATCTCTTTTTCTCCTTTTCCCAACACAACTTGTTTTTGGCTACTCTGCACTGAGCAAAATGACTAGAAGGAAATCCTCACCTCAAAAGAAAGAGTCAGAAATAGTCTTCTCTCCCACAGAATTACAAAATCTGGATTAAAGTTCAATGTCAGAAAGCCAATTCAGAAGCACTATTATACAGCTACTGGTGGCTCTAGAAAAAAGGATAAAGGACTCAAGAGACTTCATGACTGCAGATTTACGATCCAATCAGGCAGAAATTAAAAATCAACTGATGAGATGCAATCCAAACTAGAAGTCCTAACGACGAGGGTTAACAAGGTGGAAGAACGAGTGAGTGACATAGAAGACAAGTTGATGGCAAAGAGGGAAATTGAGGAAAAAAGACATAAACAATTAAAATACCATGAGGATAGATAAAGAGACATAAACGCCAGCCTGAGGAAGAAAAACCTACATTTAATTGGGGTTAAATGGCATCCCGAGGTCTCCAAAAGGGGCAGAGTCCCTGAATATGTATTTGAACAAATCATAGCTGAAAAGTTTCCTAATCTGGGAAGGGAAACAGGCATTCAGATCCAGGAGATAGAGAGATCCCCCCCTAAAATCAATAAAAATCATTCAACACCATGACATCTAATATTTAAGCTTGCAAATTCCAAAGATAAAGAGAAGATCCTTAAAGCAGCAAGAGACAAGAAATTCCTGACTTTCATGGGGAGGAATCTTAGGGTAACAGCAGACCTCTCCACAGAGACCTGGCAGGCCAGAAAGGGCTGGCAGGATATATTCAGGGTCCTAAAGGAGAAGAACATGCAACCAAGAACACTTTATCCAGCAAGGCTCTCATTCAAAATGGAAGGAGAGATAAAGAGCTTCCAAGACAGGCAGGAACTGAAGACTGTAGTGAGAGATGAAGATGGATACTATATCATACTTAAAGGATCTATCCAACAAGAGGATTTAACAATCCTCAATATATATGCCCCGAATGTGGGAGCTGCCAAATATATAAATCAATTAATAACAAAAGTGAAGAAATTCTTAGATAATAATACAATTATACTTGGTGACTTCAATCTAGCTGCTTCTATACTCAATAGGTCTTCTAAACACAACATCTCCAAAGAAACGAGAGCTTTAAATGATACACTGGACCAGATGGATTTCACAGATATCTACAGAACTTTATTTCCAAACTCAACTGAATACATATTCTTCTCAAGCGCACATGGAACTTTCTCCAGAATAGACCACATACTGGGCCACAAATCAGGTCTGAACTGATACCAAAAGATTGGGATCGTCCCCTGCATATTCTCAGAGGATAATGCCTTGGAATTACAACTAAATCACAACAAGAAGATTGGAAGGAACTCAAACGCGTGGAGCTTAATGACCATCCTGCAAAAGATGAAAAGGTCAACCAGGAAATTAAGGAAGAATTAAAAAGATTCATGGAAAATGATGAGAATGAAGATACAACTGTTCAAACCCTTTGGGATGCAGCAAAAGAAGTCCTTAGGGGGAAATACATGGCAATAGAAGCATCCATTCAAAAACTGGAAAGAACTCAAATACAAAAGCTAACCTTGCACATAAAGGAGCTAGAGGAAAAACAGCAGATAGATGCTACACACAGCCGAAGAAGAGAGTTAATAAAAATTTGAGCAGAACTCAATCAAATTGAGACCAGAAGGAATGTGGAACAGATCAATAAAACCAGGAGTTGGTTCCTTGAAAGAATTAATAAGATAGATAAACCATTAGCCAGCCTTATTAAAAAGAAGAGAGAGAAGACTCAAATTCATAAAATCATGAATGAGAAAGGAGAGATCACTACCAACACCAAGGAAATACAAGTGATTTTAAAAACGTATTATGAACAGCTATACGCCAATAAATTAGGCAATCTAGAAGAAATGGACGCATTCCTGGAAAGCCACAAACTACCAAAACTGGAGCAGGAAGCAATAGAAAACCTGAACAGGCCAGGAACCAGGGAGGAAATTGAAGCAGTCATCAAAAACCTCCCAAGACACAAGAGTCCAGGGCCAGATGGCTTCCCAGGGGAATTCTATCAAACATTTAAAGAAGAAACCATGTCTATTCTACAAAAGCTGTTTGGAAAGATACAAAGAGATGGATTACTTCCAAATTCATTCTATGAGGCCAGCATCACCTTAATTCCAAAACCAGACAAAGACCCCACCAAAAAGGAGAATTACAGACCAATATCCCTGATGAACATGGATGCAAAAATTCTCAACAAGATACTAGCAAATAGCATCCAACAACACATTAAGAAAATTATTCACCATGACCAAATAGGATTTATCCCCGGGACACAAGGCTGCTTCAACACTCGTAAAACAATCAATGTGATTCATCACATCAACAAAAGAAAAACCAAGAACCATATGATCCTCTCATTAGATGCAGTGAAAGCATTTGACAAAATACAGCATCCATTCCTGATCAAAACACTTCAGAGTGTTGGGATAGAGGGAACTTTCCTCAACATGTTAAAAGCCATCCACGAAAAGCCCACAGCACATATCATTCTCAATGGGGAAGCACTGGGAGCCTTTCCCCTAAGATCAGGAACAAGACACGGATGTCGACTCTCACCACTGCTATTCAACATAGTACTGGAAGTCCTCGCCTCAGCAATCAGACAACAAAAAGACATTAAAAGCATTCAAATGGCTAAGAAGAAGTCAAACTTTCCCTCTTCGCCTATGACATGATAATCTACATAGATAACCCAAAAGCCACCACCCCAAGATTGCTAGAACTCATACAGCAATTTGGTAGCGTGGCAGGATACAAAATCAATGCCCAGAAATCAATCGCATTTGTATACACTAACAGTGAAACTGAAGAAAGAAAAATTAAGGAGTCAATCCCATTTACAATTGCACCCAAAAGCATAATATAACTAGGAATAAATCTAGCCAAAGAGGTAAAGGATCTTTACCCTAAAAACTATAGAACACTTCTGAAAGAAATTGAGGAAGACACAAAGAGATGGAAAAATATTCCACGCTCATGGATTGGCAGAATTAATATTGTGAAATGTCAATGTTACCCAGGGCAATTTACATGTTTAATGCAATCCCTATCAAAATACCATGGACTTTCTTCAGAGAGTTAAAGGAATTATTTTAGGATTTGTGTGGAATCAGAAAAGAATACCCAAGGGAATTTTTAAAAAGAAATCCATATCTGGGGGAATCACAATGTCCGAATTCAGGTTATACTACAAAGCTGTGGTCATCAAGACAGTGTGGTACTGGCACAAAAACAGACAAATAGATCAATGGAACAGAATAGAGAAACCAAAAGTGGACCCTGAAATGTACGGTCATCTAATATTCGATAAAGGAGGAAAGACTATCTATTGGAAGAAAGACCGTCTCTTCAATAAATGGTGCTGGGAACATTGGACATGCACATGCAGAAGAATGAAACTAGACAACTCTCTTTCACCATATACAAAGATAAACTCAAAATGGATGAAAGATCTAAATGTGAGACAAGATTCCATCAAAATCCTAGAGAGAACACAAGCAATTCCATTTTGAACTCAGCCCAGTAACTTCTTGCAAGATACATCCACGAAGGCAAAAGAAACAAAAGCAAAAGTGAACTATTGGGACTTCGTCAAGATAAGAAGCTTTTGCACAGCAAAGGATACAGTCAACAAAACGAAAAGACAACCTACAGAATGGGAGAAGATATTTGCAAATGACATATCAGATAAAGGGCTAGTTTCCAAAATCTATAAAGAACTTATTAAACTCAACACCAAAGAAACAAACAATCCAATCATGAAATGGGCAAAAGACATGAAGAGAAATCTCACAGAGGAAGACATGGACATGGCCAACAAGCACATGAGAAAATGCTCCGCATCACTTGCCATCAGGGAAATACAAATCAAAAGCACAATGAGATACCACCTCACACCAGTGAGAATGGGAAAAAAATAACAAGACAGGAAACAAGAAATGTTGGAGAGGATGCAGAGAAAAGAGAACCCACTTGCACTGTAGGTGGGAATGTGAACTGGTGCAGCCACTCTGGAAAACTGTGTGGAGGTTCCTCAAAGAGTTAAAAATAGATCTGCCCTATGACACAGCAATTGCACTGCTGGGGATTTACCCCCAAGATTCAGATGCAATGAAATGCCGGGACACCTGCACCCCGATGATTCTTGCAGCAATGTCCACAATAGCCAAACTGTGGAAGGAACCTCGGTGTCCATTGAAAGATGAATGGATAAAGAAGATGTGGTTTATGTATACAATGGAATATTACTCAGCCATTAGAAACAACAAATACCCACAATATTGTTCAACGTGGATGGAACGGGAGGGTATTATACTGAGTGAAGTTTGTCAATCAGAGAAGGACACACATTGTTTGTTCTCATTCATTTTGGGAATATAAATAATAGTGAAAGGGAATATAAGGGGTTGGAGAAGAAATGTGTGGGAAATATCAGAAAGGGAGACAGAACATAAACACTTCTAACCTTGGGAAACGAAGTAGGGGTACTGGAAGGGGAGGATGGTGGGGGGTGGGTGTGAATGGGTGATGGGCACTGAGGGGGGCACGTGACCGGATGAGCACTGGGTGTTATTCTGTATGTTGGTAAATTGAACACCAATAAAAAATAAATTTATTATTAAAAAATAATAAAAAAAATTAAAAAATAATAGAAAATTCAGTTAATTTTTAAAAATCCAATTGTTAAGAATCACATGATCTTGAGCCAAACTTTAATAAATGTCATCTTTCAGAAATCGAACCCTCACCCCCATTCCATTTTATTCCCTATATAGTTCAATTTACTTGAGGATGGATGGCATATGTGAATTGATGGTCAAATTCCTTGATGCTGGCACATCCTGAATCCCTCTCAAGGAGTATGCCATATTGCCATCGCTCCTCTTGGTAGGATCACTCTACCAATAAATGTGAATACGCCACAAATTTCAGAAAGATCAACAATCATTTTGTCAAAGTGTTGCCTTTTAAAATGGCTAACATGAAACCTCCAATATCTACTCTCAAGAATAAGATTGATGTACAGGTATGTTATCCTAGAAATACATCCCCGCAGCTTGAGAAAGACAGTGAAGTGTTTGTACTTCTACATTTGTTTCCTTGGTGGGGTACACATCTGTACTGCAGATCAGCTGTCTGATGACTTCTCAGAGCTGCAAACTCGTCAGCCGTAGCACTCTGACAAACATTTATGTGTAAGATTTGACTTCTTCTTTTGACCTAGACTGGATATCTTGCAGTTCCTGTTCTTCCTTTGCTTTGATATCCTGGTAAGCCTGCATTTTGCTTGCATCCTTTAAGTAAGCCCAGTTAGAAGACAGTATAATGAGGAAGTGATCTGGAAAAGAAGGGTGAGCATGAGGGCTAGTGAGCATGTCAGAAGGCAAAGCAAGCGGCTAGGCAGATTAGACCATCTTTACTGTCAAAAGGTAGAGTGGCATGTTCCGTATTAATACTCATTTTGCTGTCAGAGCCATCAGATACTGGAAGCATGCTCTACTAGTATGCTTAGGAGTTAAAAGGCTGAAAAAATTAGTATACAGACATAATGAACTGAAAAAAATGGCCAAAGTTGTTAAGAAAAGCAAAAATGAAATAGGAGAGGATGTTTTTTTGTTTGTTTGGGTTTTTGTTTTTGTTTTTGTTTTTTACCATTTTGGGAGTAATTTTAACTAACACAGACATTCAGAAACACATTGTGTGCTACTTTTAAAATCAGTGTCGTGCAAAGTTCTTTCCTCTCTGTGGATAAAAATCAATTCCCCAAAGGCCTAGAAGTGAATAATATTTATTTTGAGTAACGAATATAAACCATGTATTTAACATGGCAAAATTACCTGAATGTGAAGACTACAATTTTAAGACCTCTGAGCTGCAGAGAAAGCATTTGACAAAATACAGCATCCATTCCTGATCAAAACCCTTCAGAGTGTTGGGATAGAGGGAACTTTCCTCAACATCTTAAAAGCCATTTACGAAAAGCCCACAGCAAATATCATTCTCAATGGGGAAGCACTGGGAGCCTTTCCCCTAAGATCAGGAACAAGACAGGGATGTCCACTCTCACCACTGCTGTTCAACATAGTTCTGGAAGTCCTCACCTCAGCAATCAGACAACAAAAAGACATTAAAGGCATTCAAATTGGCAAAGTAGAAGTCAAACTCTCCCTCTTCGCCAATGACATGATACTCTACATAGAAAACCCAAAAGCCTCCACCCCAAGATTGCTAGAACTCATACAGCAATTTGGTAGCGTGGCAGGATACAAAATCAATGCCCAGAAATCAATGGCATTTCTATACACTAACAATGAGACTGAAGAAAGAGAAATTAAGGAGTCAATCCCATTTACAATTGCACCCAAAAGCATAAGATACCTAGGAATAAACCTAACCAAAGAGGTAAAAGATCTATACCCTAAAAACTATAGAACACTTCTGAAAGAAATTGAGGAAGACACAAAGAGATGGAAAAATATTCCATGCTCATGGATTGGCAGAATTAATATTGTAAAAATGTCAATGTTACCCAGGGCAATTTATACGTTTAATGCAATCCCTATCAAAATATCATGGACTTTCTTCAGAGAGTTAGAGCAAATTATTTTAAGATTTGTGTGGAATCAGAAAAGACCCCGAATAGCCAGGGGAATTTTAAAAAAGAAAACCATAGCTGGGGGCATCACAATGCCAGATTTCAGGTTGTACTACAAAGCTGTGGTCATCAAGACAGTGTGGTACTGGCACAAAAACAGACACATAGATCAATGGAACAGAATAGAGAACCCAGAAGTGGACCCTGAAATGTACGGCCATCTAATATTCGATAAAGGAGGAAAGACTATCCATTGGAAGAAAGACAGTCTCTTCAATAAATGGTGCTGGGAAAATTGGACATCCACATGCAGAAGAATGAAACTGGACCACTCTCTTTCACCATACACAAAGATAAACTCAAAATGGATGAGAGATCTAAATGTGAGACAAGATTCCATCAAAATCCTAGAGGAGAACACAGGCAACACCCTTTTTGAACTTGGCCACAGTAACTTCTTGCAAGATACATCCACGAAGGCAAAAGAAACAAAAGCAAAAATGAACTATTGGGACTTCATCAAGATAAGAAGCTTTTGCACAGCAAAGGATACAGTCAACAAAACTAAAAGACAACCTACAGAATGGGAGAAGATATTTGCAAATGACACATCAGATAAAGGGCTAGTTTCCAAAATCTATAAAGAACTTATTAAACTCAACACCAAAGAAACAAACAATCCAATCATGAAATGGGCAAAAGACATGAAGAGAAATCTCACAGAGGAAGACATGGACATGGCCAACATGCACATGAGAAAATGCTCTGCATCACTTGCCATCAGGGAAATACAAATCAAAACCACAATGAGATACCACCTCACACCAGTGAGAATGGGGAAAATTAACAAGGCAGGAAACAACAAATGTTGGAGAGGATGCGGAGAAAAGGGAACCCTCTTACACTGTTGGTGGGAATGTGAACTGGTGCAGCCACTCTGGAAAACTGTGTGGAGGTTCCTCAAAGAGTTAAAAATAGACCTGCCCTACGACCCAGCAATTGCACTGTTGGGGATTTACCCCAAAGATTCAGATGCAATGAAACGTCGGGACACCTGCACCCCGATGTTTCTATCAGCAATGGCCACAATAGCCAAACTGTGGAAGGAGCCTCGGTGTCCATCGAAAGATGAATGGATAAAGAAGATGTGGTTTATGTATACAATGGAATATTACTCAGCAATTAGAAACGACAAATACCCACCATTTGCTTCAACGTGGATGGAACTGGAGGGTATTATGCTGAGTGAAATAAGTCAATCGGAGAAGGACAAACAGTGTATGTTCTCATTCATTTGGGGAATATGAATAATAGTGAAAGGGAATATAAAGGAAGGGAAAAGAAATGTTGGGAAATATCAGGAAGGGAGACAGAACATAAAGACTCCTAACTCGGGGAAACGAACTAGGGGTGGTGGAAGGGGAGGAGGGCGGGTGTTGGAGGGGAATGGGTGACGGGCACTGAGGTGGACACTTGACGGGATGAGCACTGGGTGTTTTTCTGTATGTTGGTAAATTAAACACCAATAAAAGTTAATTAAAAAAAAAATAAAATCATGAATGAGAAAGGGGACATCACTACCAACACCAAGGAAATACAAACGATTTTAAAAACATATTATGAACAGCTGTACGCCAATAAATTAGGAAATCTAGAAGAAATGGACACATTCCTGGAAAGCCACAAACTACCAAAACTGGAGCAGGAAGAAATAGAAAACCTGAACAGGCCAATAACCAGGGAGGAAATTGAAGCAGTCATCAAAAACCTCCCAAGACACAAGAGTCCAGGGCCAGATGGCTTCCCAGGGGAATTCTATCAAACGTTTAAAGAAGAAATCATACCTATTCTACTAAAGCTGTTTGGAAAGATAGAAAGAGATGGAGTACTTCCAAATTCGTTCTATGAGGCCAGCATCACCTTAATTCCGAAACCAGACAAAGACCCCACCAAAAAGGAGAATTACAGACCAATATCCCTGATGAACATGGATGCAAAAATTCTCAACAAGATACTAGCCAATAGGATCCAACAACACATTAA
Organism: Vulpes lagopus; assembly: GCF_018345385.1. NCBI lineage: Eukaryota > Metazoa > Chordata > Mammalia > Carnivora > Canidae > Vulpes > Vulpes lagopus. Next base: position 75,084,918 of record NC_054829.1, read on the forward strand.
GAAAATTATTCACCATGACCAAGTAGGATTTATCCCTGGGACACAAGGCTGGTTCAACACTCGTAAAACCATCAATGTGATTCATCATATCAGCAAGAGAAAAACCAAGAACCATATGATCCTCTCATTAGATGCAGAGAAAGCATTTGACAAAATACAGCATCCATTCCTGATCAAAACCCTTCAGAGTGTTGGGATAGAGGGAACTTTCCTCGACATCTTAAAAGCCATCTACGAAAAGCCCACAGCAAATATCATTCTCAATGGGGAAGCACTGGGAGCCTTTCCCCTAAGATCAGGAACAAGACAGGGATGTCCACTCTCACCACTGCTGTTCAACATAGTTCTGGAAGTCCTCGCCTCAGCAATCAGACAACAAAAAGACATTAAAGGCATTCAAATTGGCAAAGAAGAAGTCAAACTCTCCCTCTTCGCCGATGACATGATACTCTACATAGAAAACCCAAAAGCCTCCACCCCCAGATTGCTAGAACTCATACAGCAATTTGGTAGCGTGGCAGGATACAAAATCAATGCCCAGAAATCAATGGCATTTCTATACACTAACAATGAGACTGAAGAAAGAGAAATTAAGGAGTCAATCCCATTTACAATTGCACCCCAGTGCATCATTACTTGGATCCATGTGTCACTAGGTTCGCACCCTGTTCTGGCTGCTGTAACATTGTACAAGGACTGGATGGATTTAAACAACAGACACTCAGGAAGCCTGGGTGGCTCAGTGGTTGAGCATCTGCCTTCAGCTCAGGTCGTCCTGGACTCCCAGGATCCAGTCCCGCATCGGGCTCCCTGCAGGGAGACTGCTTCTCCCTCCACCTGTGTCTCTGCCTCTGTCTCTGTGTCTCTCATGAATAAATAAATAAAATCTTAAAAAAGAAAAGTACACCTGAGTGGTTCTGAGTAGAATAAATGGCAAAAGGAAGAAGACCCATCATTCTTCCTGCCTGCAGTCTTGATCTGGAACATCCATGTCCTTCTGTCTTGGAGACAGTTACCCATGCATGACTCCTTGTTCTCCAATGACACAGTAGAGTAGAGTCAGATGAAAATTACTCCACTGGGGGGATCCCTGGGTGGCGCAGCGGTTTGGCGCCTGTCTTTGGCCCAGGGCGGATCCTGGAGACCCGGGATCGAGTCCCACGTTGGGCTCCCGGTGCATGGAGCCTGCTTCTCCCTCTCCCTCTGCCTGTGTCTCCGCCTCTCTCTCTCTCACTCTGTGTATCTCTGATGAATAAATAAATAAAATCTGAAAAAAAAAAGAAAATTACTCCACTGGCTTTCCTGCATCTCCAACTCATGACTGTACATCATGGCCTTCTCAGTCTGCTCAGTCATGGGTCCCAATGTGCTATGGGTTTCATCCCTCAGGAAAACCCTGACCAGTTCATGGTAGTACCTCTCATGGGGTAAAGTAATTTCAGATAGATGCCATCCTATAAAGGCCTGAGAAGCAAATTGCTATGAATTAAGCATCATCTTGTGTACTTGGGACCAGAGCTGGCTGAAGATAGTGAGCAGCTATGGGATCCTGGAGAAGCCTCATGATCCAAGAAGGGAGAGACTTCTGGGGCTTGTACTCACATGGGGAAGCCAGATTCTGCTCATCCTGGGAGCAATTCCGAGATTTGCAGACATGGAATTGCAGATGAGATCTCAGGGTGATATAACCATGTATGTACCACAGGCAGATAATGATGTTGACTAAGGAATAGTCTATTAAAATTAGTAAAATTGAAGTGAAACTTTTAAAAAATCATTTAGAGTTATTGATATATCGAGTCAAATGTATCAGTATTTTGTCAAGCAATAAATTTTATTTTAGGTATTATTTATGGAAATATTTTATAAATATTTTTATCAAATAGGCTACACATGCTTAGAGATTTTTGTATATATTCATTTATTTGTGGTCATATATTATATTCCAAAAGCTTTTTAGTTAGGAATATCGAAAAATTCTTCTATGGTAAAATTTCTGTTCATGTCTTTTGCCCATTTCATGATTGGATTGTTTGCTTCTATGCTGTTGAGTTTAATAAATTCTTTATAGATCTTGGACACTAGCCCTTTATCTGATAAGTCATTTGCAAATATCTTCTCCCATTCTGTAGGTTGTCTTTTAGTTTTGTTGACTGTTTCTTTTGCAGTGCAGAAGCTTCTTATTTTGATGAAATCCCAATACTTCATTTTTGCTTTTGTTTCTCTTGCCTTCATGGATGTATCTTGCAAGAAGTTGCTATGCCCAAGTTCAAAAAGGGTGTTGCCTGTGTTCTACTCTAGGATTTTGATAGAATTTGTCTAACATTAGATATCTCAACCATTTTTGAGTTTCTCTTTCTCTCTGTTGTGGTAGAATCCTCTAGTATCATCCTTCTCCATGTGGCTGTCCAATTTTCATCAACAGCAGCTGTTGAAGGTATTGTCTTTTATTCAGTGGATATTCTTTCCTCCTCTATCAAAGATGAGTTGACCATAGCTTTGATGGTCCAATTCTGGGTTCTCTATTTTGTTACATTAATCTACATGTCTATTTTTGTGCCAGTATCATAGAATATTGATGATAGTGCTTTGTAATATCCCACGAAATCTGGGATTGTGATACCCCTGTCTTTGGTTTTAATTTTCAAAATCCCTTTGGCTATTCGGGGTCATTTCTGGTTCCACAAAAATGTTAAGATAAATTGTTGCAACTCTTTGAAGAAAGCCCATGGAATTCTATTAGGGATTGCATCAAATATGTAAATTTCCCTGGGTAGTTAGATATTTTCATAATATTAATTCTTCTAATCAATGAGCATGGGATAGTTTTCCACCTCTTTGTGTCTTCCTTCATTTCTTTTAGAAGTGTTTTTTAATTTATAGGGTATATATCTTTCACCTCTTTGGTTAGGTTTAATCCTAATTATGCCACTGATTTCTGGGCATTGATTTTGCATCCTGCCACATTGCTAAATTGCCATATGAGCTCTAGAAATCTTGGGGTGTAGTCTTTTGTGTTTTCTACATACAGTATCATTTCATTTGTGAAGTGGGAGACTGACTTTTTCTTTGACAATTTGAGAGCCTTTTCTAATCATCTGATTGCTGAGGCTAAGACTCCGAGTAATATGTTGAATAACAATCATGAAAATGGACATCCCCATTTGGTTGTTGTTTGTTTGTTTGTTTGTTTGTTTGTTTTTAATCAGAGGAGATGCTTTCTCTGCATCTATTAATAGGATGATATCGTTCTTGCTTTGTCTCTTGTTGATGTTACCTTTTACATTGATTGTTTTCTGAGTATTGAACCAAACTTGCATCCCAGGGATAAATCCCACTTGGTCCTAGTGAAGATGAATTATAGGTTTATAGCAGCAATGTCCACCATATCCAAACTGTGGAAGCAGCCCCGGTGTCCGTCGAAAGATGATGGATAAAGATGTGGTCTATGTATACAATGGGATATTACTCAGCCATTAGAAACGACAGACACCCACCATTTGCTTCGACGTGGATGAAACTGGAGGGTGTAATGCTGAGTAAAATAAGTCAATTGGAGAAAGACAAACATTATATGGTCTCATTCATTTGGGGACTATAAAAAATAGTGAATGGTAATGGAGGGGAAAGGAGAAAAAATGAGTGAAAATATCAGTGAGGGTGGAAAAATATGAGAGACACCTTCCACTAAGAAACGAACATGGGGTAGTGGAAGGGGAGGTGGGCAGAAGATTGGGGTGACTGGATGATGGGCACTGAGGGGGGGCACTTGGGATGAGCACTGGGTGTTATGCTATATATTTGCAAATTGAACTCATATAAATATAAATCCTAATCTCTGTCATTTCTGCATAAAAGAATAATTGTTTCATGGGAAAGCAATTATTCTTATGAATAATTGAATTCAATTATAATGAATTGAAATATGAAATCAGACACTGCATTGGTACACATAGAATCTAGTGTCAAGTGAGGCCCCCTGAGCAATGGGTGATATGATATATGTTGGCAAATTAAACTCCAATAAAAAATAATTTAAAAAACAGAGGTTCCCTTGGGGAATCTGCTCCATGGAGAGGAAGCCCAGACCCTGACAGGAAACGTGCCCAGAACCTCCATCTGCACCTGCTCCTGGGCCTTCAAGACAGAAGTGGTGAGGAGTGTGCACCCCCTGGTGGTCCTGATCCCCTTCTACAGGGAGGTTTGTGTCTGGGCTCACACTGAGGTCCCCTCACTCTGTCTGCACAGTAATATAAGGCCGTGTCCTCAGCTCTCAGGCTGTTCATCTGCAGGTACAGTGTGTTCTTGGCGTTATCTCTAGAGATGGTGAATCTGCCCTTCACAGCATCTGCGTAGTATGTGTTACTTCCACTACCAGTAATGTATGCGACCCACTACAGCCACTTTCCTGGATCCTGGAGGACCCAGCTCATGCCATAGTTACTGAAAGTGAATCCAGAGGCCACACAGGAGAGTCTAAAGGACCCTCCAGGCTTCACCAGGTCTCCCCCAGACTCCACCAGCTGCACCTCACCCAGGACACCTGCAGACAAAAGACATCCTGGTAAAACAACTGTCCCACATCCCCTGTTTCTCTCACTCACCTCCACTCAGAGACTCAATATCTCTGCTTCTCTATGAAATACCTTTTAAAATAGCAACAAAGAGGAGGAGGGGCAAGATGGCGGAAGAGTGGGGCCCCCAAATCACCTGTCCCCACCAAATTACCTAGATAACCTTCAAATTATCCTGGAAATCTATGCATACGGCCTGAAATTTAAAGAGAGATCAGCTGGAACGCTACAGTGAGAAGAGTTCGCACTTCTATCAAGGTAGGAAGACAGGGAAAAAAGAAATAAAGAAACAAACGGCATCCAAGGGAGAGGGGCCCCCCGAGGAGCCGGGCTAAGGCTGGGGCGAGTGTCCCCAGGACATGAGAGCTCTGTCCCGGAGAATCAGGAGCTGCACCAATCTTCCCAGGCAGAAAGGCCTTGCAGGGAGTTGGAGCAGGACCCCAGGAGGAGGGGTATGCCCTCAGGCACCCTGGGACACTAACAGAGGAACTGGGCCCCAGGGAGAGTGCACCGAGCTCTCTGATGGGCTGCAGCATGTGCAGGGCTGGACCAGGGAGCAGTTCGGAGGGGCTCGGGTGACGGCTCCCCGGAGGGGGCTGCGCCACCAGGAGCACGAATCCAATGACGCAGGCCCAGGAGCACTGGGCTCAGGGACACAGCCGAGGATCCAGCCTCCCCCAGGACAGGCAGAGGCCGGGAGGACACAGGACCCCAAGGACGCTCCTGCTCCCAGCTGAGAAGATCAGCGGCCCCGCCCCGGAGCCTCCAGGCCCTGCAGACAGAGAGTTCCGGAGCTACTGCGGGGGCTGACTCCAGGGCTGCAGAGCTGGCCGCCACCACTGAGCTTGTTCCTCCTGGGGCCTCACAGGGTAAACAACCCTGACTGAGCCCTGCACCAGGCAGGGGCAGAGCAGCTCCCCCAAGTGTTAACACCTGAAAATCAGCACAACAAGCCCCTCCCCCAGAAGACCAACTAGACGGACAATTTCCAGGGGAAGTCAAGGGACTTCAAGTATACAGAATCAGAAGATACTCCCCCGTGGTTTTTTCTTTCATTCTTTTCTTTTCTTTTCTTTTTTTTTTTTTTTTGCTTTTTCATTTCTGTTTGCTGTCCCCCCTTTTATTCCTTTCTTTCTTTTTCTTTCCTTTTCTTCTCTTTTTCTTTTTTTCTTCCTTTTTTCTTTTTTCTTTTTCTCTTTTCTTTCCCACTTTCTCTCATCTCTTTTTCTCCTTTTCCCAACACAACTTGTTTTTGGCTACTCTGCACTGAGCAAAATGACTAGAAGGAAATCCTCACCTCAAAAGAAAGAGTCAGAAATAGTCTTCTCTCCCACAGAATTACAAAATCTGGATTAAAGTTCAATGTCAGAAAGCCAATTCAGAAGCACTATTATACAGCTACTGGTGGCTCTAGAAAAAAGGATAAAGGACTCAAGAGACTTCATGACTGCAGATTTACGATCCAATCAGGCAGAAATTAAAAATCAATTGATGAGATGCAATCCAAACTAGAAGTCCTAACGACGAGGGTTAACAAGGTGGAAGAACGAGTGAGTGACATAGAAGACAAGTTGATGGCAAAGAGGGAAATTGAGGAAAAAAGACATAAACAATTAAAATACCATGAGGATAGATAAAGAGACATAAACGCCAGCCTGAGGAAGAAAAACCTACATTTAATTGGGGTTAAATGGCATCCCGAGGTCTCCAAAAGGGGCAGAGTCCCTGAATATGTATTTGAACAAATCATAGCTGAAAAGTTTCCTAATCTGGGAAGGGAAACAGGCATTCAGATCCAGGAGATAGAGAGATCTCCCCCTAAAATCAATAAAAATCATTCAACACCTTGACATCTAATATTTAAGCTTGCAAATTCCAAAGATAAAGAGAAGATCCTTAAAGCAGCAAGAGACAAGAAATTCCTGACTTTCATGGGGAGGAATCTTAGGGTAACAGCAGACCTCTCCACAGAGACCTGGCAGGCCAGAAAGGGCTGGCAGGATATATTCAGGGTCCTAAAGGAGAAGAACATGCAACCAAGAACACTTTATCCAGCAAGGCTCTCATTCAAAATGGAAGGAGAGATAAAGAGCTTCCAAGACAGGCAGGAACTGAAGACTGTAGTGAGAGATGAAGATGGATACTATAGCATACTTAAAGGATCTATCCAACAAGAGGATTTAACAATCCTCAATATATATGCCCCGAATGTGGGAGCTGCCAAATATATAAATCAATTAATAACAAAAGTGAAGAAATTCTTAGATAATAATACAATTATACTTGGTGACTTCAATCTAGCTGCTTCTGTACTCAATAGGTCTTCTAAACACAACATCTCCAAAGAAACGAGAGCTTTAAATGATACACTGGACCAGATGGATTTCACAGATATCTACAGAACTTTATTTCCAAACTCAACTGAATACATATTCTTCTCAAGCGCACATGGAACTTTCTCCAGAATAGACCACATACTGGGCCACAAATCAGGTCTGAACTGATACCAAAAGATTGGGATCGTCCCCTGCATATTCTCAGAGGATAATGCCTTGGAATTACAACTAAATCACAACAAGAAGATTGGAAGGAACTCAAACGCGTGGAGCTTAATGACCATCCTGCAAAAGATGAAAAGGTCAACCAGGAAATTAAGGAAGAATTAAAAAGATTCATGGAAAATGATGAGAATGAAGATACAACTGTTCAAACCCTTTGGGATGCAGCAAAAGAAGTCCTTAGGGGGAAATACATGGCAATAGAAGCATCCATTCAAAAACTGGAAAGAACTCAAATACAAAAGCTAACCTTGCACATAAAGGAGCTAGAGGAAAAACAGCAGATAGATGCTACACACAGCCGAAGAAGAGAGTTAATAAAAATTTGAGCAGAACTCAATCAAATTGAGACCAGAAGGAATGTGGAACAGATCAATAAAACCAGGAGTTGGTTCCTTGAAAGAATTAATAAGATAGATAAACCATTAGCCAGCCTTATTAAAAAGAAGAGAGGGAAGACTCAAATTCATAAAATCATGAATGAGAAAGGAGAGATCACTACCAACACCAAGGAAATACAAGTGATTTTAAAAACGTATTATGAACAGCTATACGCCAATAAATTAGGCAATCTAGAAGAAATGGACGCATTCCTGGAAAGCCACAAACTACCAAAACTGGAGCAGGAAGCAATAGAAAACCTGAACAGGCCAGGAACCAGGGAGGAAATTGAAGCAGTCATCAAAAACCTCCCAAGACACAAGAGTCCAGGGCCAGATGGCTTCCCAGGGGAATTCTATCAAACATTTAAAGAAGAAACCATGTCTATTCTACAAAAGCTGTTTGGAAAGATACAAAGAGATGGATTACTTCCAAATTCATTCTATGAGGCCAGCATCACCTTAATTCCAAAACCAGACAAAGACCCCACCAAAAAGGAGAATTACAGACCAATATCCCTGATGAACATGGATGCAAAAATTCTCAACAAGATACTAGCAAATAGCATCCAACAACACATTAAGAAAATTATTCACCATGACCAAATAGGATTTATCCCCGGGACACAAGGCTGCTTCAACACTCGTAAAACAATCAATGTGATTCATCACATCAACAAAAGAAAAACCAAGAACCATATGATCCTCTCATTAGATGCAGTGAAAGCATTTGACAAAATACAGCATCCACTCCTGATCAAAACACTTCAGAGTGTTGGGATAGAGGGAACTTTCCTCAACATGTTAAAAGCCATCCACGAAAAGCCCACAGCACATATCATTCTCAATGGGGAAGCACTGGGAGCCTTTCGCCTAAGATCAGGAACAAGACACGGATGTCGACTCTCACCACTGCTATTCAACATAGTACTGGAAGTCCTCGCCTCAGCAATCAGACAACAAAAAGACATTAAAAGCATTCAAATGGCTAAGAAGAAGTCAAACTTTCCCTCTTCGCCTATGACATGATAATCTACATAGATAACCCAAAAGCCACCACCCCAAGATTGCTAGAACTCATACAGCAATTTGGTAGCGTGGCAGGATACAAAATCAATGCCCAGAAATCAATCGCATTTGTATACACTAACAGTGAAACTGAAGAAAGAAAAATTAAGGAGTCAATCCCATTTACAATTGCACCCAAAAGCATAATATAACTAGGAATAAATCTAGCCAAAGAGGTAAAGGATCTTTACCCTAAAAACTATAGAACACTTCTGAAAGAAATTGAGGAAGACGCAAAGAGATGGAAAAATATTCCACGCTCATGGATTGGCAGAATTAATATTGTGAAATGTCAATGTTACCCAGGGCAATTTACATGTTTAATGCAATCCCTATCAAAATACCATGGACTTTCTTCAGAGAGTTAAAGGAATTATTTTAGGATTTGTGTGGAATCAGAAAAGAATACCCAAGGGAATTTTAAAAAAGAAATCCATATCTGGGGGAATCACAATGTCCGAATTCAGGTTATACTACAAAGCTGTGGTCATCAAGACAGTGTGGTACTGGCACAAAAACAGACAAATAGATCAATGGAACAGAATAGAGAAACCAAAAGTGGACCCTGAAATGTACGGTCATCTAATATTCGATAAAGGAGGAAAGACTATCTATTGGAAGAAAGACCGTCTCTTCAATAAATGGTGCTGGGAACATTGGATATGCACATGCAGAAGAATGAAACTAGACAACTCTCTTTCACCATATACAAAGATAAACTCAAAATGGATGAAAGATCTAAATGTGAGACAAGATTCCATCAAAATCCTAGAGAGAACACAAGCAATTCCATTTTGAACTCAGCCCAGTAACTTCTTGCAAGATACATCCACGAAGGCAAAAGAAACAAAAGCAAAAGTGAACTATTGGGACTTCGTCAAGATAAGAAGCTTTTGCACAGCAAAGGATACAGTCAACAAAACGAAAAGACAACCTACAGAATGGGAGAAGATATTTGCAAATGACATATCAGATAAAGGGCTAGTTTCCAAAATCTATAAAGAACTTATTAAACTCAACACCAAAGAAACAAACAATCCAATCATGAAATGGGCAAAAGACATGAAGAGAAATCTCACAGAGGAAGACATGGACATGGCCAACAAGCACATGAGAAAATGCTCTGCATCACTTGCCATCAGGGAAATACAAATCAAAAGCACAATGAGATACCACCTCACACCAGTGAGAATGGGAAAAAAATAACAAGACAGGAAACAAGAAATGTTGGAGAGGATGCAGAGAAAAGAGAACCCACTTGCACTGTAGGTGGGAATGTGAACTGGTGCAGCCACTCTGGAAAACTGTGTGGAGGTTCCTCAAAGAGTTAAAAATAGATCTGCCCTATGACACAGCAATTGCACTGCTGGGGATTTACCCCCAAGATTCAGATGCAATGAAATGCCGGGACACCTGCACCCCGATGATTCTTGCAGCAATGTCCACAATAGCCAAACTGTGGAAGGAACCTCGGTGTCCATTGAAAGATGAATGGATAAAGAAGATGTGGTTTATGTATACAATGGAATATTACTCAGCCATTAGAAACGACAAATACCCACAATATTGTTCAACGTGGATGGAACGGGAGGGTATTATACTGAGTGAAGTTTGTCAATCAGAGAAGGACACACATTGTTTGTTCTCATTCATTTTGGGAATATAAATAATAGTGAAAGGGAATATAAGGGGTTGGAGAAGAAATGTGTGGGAAATATCAGAAAGGGAGACAGAACATAAACACTTCTAACCTTGGGAAACGAAGTAGGGGTACTGGAAGGGGAGGATGGCGGGGGGTGGGTGTGAATGGGTGATGGGCACTGAGGGGGGCACGTGACCGGATGAGCACTGGGTGTTATTCTGTATGTTGGTAAATTGAACACCAATAAAAAATAAATTTATTATTAAAAAATAATAAAAAAAATTAAAAAATAATAGAAAATTCAGTTAATTTTTAAAAATCCAATTGTTAAGAATCACATGATCTTGAGCCAAACTTTAATAAATGTCATCTTTCAGAAATCGAACCCTCACCCCCATTCCATTTTATTCCCTATATAGTTCAATTTACTTGAGGATGGATGGCATATGTGAATTGATGGTCAAATTCCTTGATGCTGGCACATCCTGAATCCCTCTCAAGGAGTATGCCATATTGCCATCGCTCCTCTTGGTAGGATCACTCTACCAATAAATGTGAATACGCCACAAATTTCAGAAAGATCAACAATCATTTTGTCAAAGTGTTGCCTTTTAAAATGGCTAACATGAAACCTCCAATATCTACTCTCAAGAATAAGATTGATGTACAGGTATGTTATCCTAGAAATACATCCCCGCAGCTTGAGAAAGACAGTGAAGTGTTTGTACTTCTACATTTGTTTCCTTGGTGGGGTACACATCTGTACTGCAGATCAGCTGTCTGATGACTTCTCAGAGCTGCAAACTCGTCAGCCGTAGCACTCTGACAAACATTTATGTGTAAGATTTGACTTCTTCTTTTGACCTAGACTGGATATCTTGCAGTTCCTGTTCTTCCTTTGCTTTGATATCCTGGTAAGCCTGCATTTTGCTTGCATCCTTTAAGTAAGCCCAGTTAGAAGACAGTATAATGAGGAAGTGATCTGGAAAAGAAGGGTGAGCATGAGGGCTAGTGAGCATGTCAGAAGGCAAAGCAAGCTGCTAGGCAGATTAGACCATCTTTACTGTCAAAAGGTAGAGTGGCATGTTCCGTATTAATACTCATTTTGCTGTCAGAGCCATCAGATACTGGAAGCATGCTCTACTAGTATGCTTAGGAGTTAAAAGGCTGAAAAAATTAGTATACAGACATAATGAACTGAAAAAAATGGCCAAAGTTGTTAAGAAAAGCAAAAATGAAATAGGAGAGGATGTTTTTTTGTTTGTTTGGGTTTTTGTTTTTGTTTTTGTTTTTTACCATTTTGGGAGTAATTTTAACTAACACAGACATTCAGAAACACATTGTGTGCTACTTTTAAAATCAGTGTCGTGCAAAGTTCTTTCCTCTCTGTGGATAAAAATCAATTCCCCAAAGGCCTAGAAGTGAATAATATTTATTTTGAGTAACGAATATAAACCATGTATTTAACATGGCAAAATTACCTGAATGTGAAGACTACAATTTTAAGACCTCTGAGCTGCAGAGAAAGCATTTGACAAAATACAGCATCCATTCCTGATCAAAACCCTTCAGAGTGTTGGGATAGAGGGAACTTTCCTCAACATCTTAAAAGCCATTTACGAAAAGCCCACAGCAAATATCATTCTCAATGGGGAAGCACTGGGAGCCTTTCCCCTAAGATCAGGAACAAGACAGGGATGTCCACTCTCACCACTGCTGTTCAACATAGTTCTGGAAGTCCTCACCTCAGCAATCAGACAACAAAAAGACATTAAAGGCATTCAAATTGGCAAAGTAGAAGTCAAACTCTCCCTCTTCGCCAATGACATGATACTCTACATAGAAAACCCAAAAGCCTCCACCCCAAGATTGCTAGAACTCATACAGCAATTTGGTAGCGTGGCAGGATACAAAATCAATGCCCAGAAATCAATGGCATTTCTATACACTAACAATGAGACTGAAGAAAGAGAAATTAAGGAGTCAATCCCATTTACAATTGCACCCAAAAGCATAAGATACCTAGGAATAAACCTAACCAAAGAGGTAAAAGATCTATACCCTAAAAACTATAGAACACTTCTGAAAGAAATTGAGGAAGACACAAAGAGATGGAAAAATATTCCATGCTCATGGATTGGCAGAATTAATATTGTAAAAATGTCAATGTTACCCAGGGCAATTTATACGTTTAATGCAATCCCTATCAAAATATCATGGACTTTCAAAAAAAAAAAAAAAAAAAAAAAAAAAAAAAAAAAAAAAAATCATGGACTTTCTTCAGAGAGTTAGAGCAAATTATTTTAAGATTTGTGTGGAATCAGAAAAGACCCCGAATAGCCAGGGGAATTTTAAAAAAGAAAACCATAGCTGGGGGCATCACAATGCCAGATTTCAGGTTGTACTACAAAGCTGTGGTCATCAAGACATTGTGGTACTGGCACAAAAACAGACACATAGATCAATGGAACAGAATAGAGAACCCAGAAGTGGACCCTGAAATGTACGGTCATCTAATATTCGATAAAGGAGGAAAGACTATCCATTGGAAGAAAGACAGTCTCTTCAATAAATGGTGCTGGGAAAATTGGACATCCACATGCAGAAGAATGAAACTGGACCACTCTCTTTCACCATACACAAAGATAAACTCAAAATGGATGAGAGATCTAAATGTGAGACAAGATTCCATCAAAATCCTAGAGGAGAACACAGGCAACACCCTTTTTGAACTTGGCCACAGTAACTTCTTGCAAGATACATCCACGAAGGCAAAAGAAACAAAAGCAAAAATGAACTATTGGGACTTCATCAAGATAAGAAGCTTTTGCCCAGCAAAAGATACAGTCAACAAAACTAAAAGACAACCTACAGAATGGGAGAAGATATTTGCAAATGACATATCAGATAAAGGGCTAGTTTCCAAAATCTATAAAGAACTTATTAAACTCAACACCAAAGAAACAAACAATCCAATCATGAAATGGGCAAAAGACATGAAGAGAAATCTCACAGAGGAAGACATGGACATGGCCAACAAGCACATGAGAAAATGCTCTGCATCACTTGCCATCAGGGAAATACAAATCAAAACCACAATGAGATACCACCTCACACCAGTGAGAATGGGGAAAATTAACAAGGCAGGAAACCACAAATGTTGGAGAGGATGTGGAGAAAAGGGAACCCTCTTACACTGTTGGTGGGAATGTGAACTGGTGCAGCCACTCTGGAAAACTGTGTGGAGGTTCCTCAAAGAGTGCTTTGGGTTTTTTAAACATTCTTTTGCCAAGTCAGAATCTTTTATTTTTATTTACATGCTTTAGGATTGTTTTTCCCATTTCCTAGAAAAATGTTGGTGGTGTTTCTTTCTTTTTTTAAATTAATTTTTATGGTGTTGAATTTACCAACATACAGAAAAACACCCAGTGCTCATCCCGTCAAGTGTCCCCCTCAGTGCCCGTCATCCATTCCCTCTCACCCCCCGCCCTCCTCCCCTTCCACCACCCCTAGTTCGTTTCCCAGAGTGGAGTCTTTATGTTCTGTCTCCTTTCCTGATATTTCCCACACATTTCTTCTCCCTTCCCTTTTATTCCCTTTCACTATTATTTATATTCCCCAAATGAATTAGAATATACACTGTTTGTTGGTGGTGTTTCGATAGGGTTTGTATTGAGTGCATAGACTGCTGTTGGTAGCATAGACATTATATCAATATTTATTTTCCCAATCCATCAGAAGAGAATGTTGTCTACATATTTGTGTCTTCTTTAATGTGTTTCATGCGTATTTTAGAATTTTTAAACTATAGGTCCTTTCCGTCTTTGGTTAGGATTATTCCTCATTATCTGAAGTTTCTGATGCAATTGTAAATGAGATAATTTGATTATGATTAATAAACTTGATTCCTCTTTATTCTGTTTCTTTTGTAGTGTATAGGAATGTCACTGACTCCTTGTTTTGATTTTGTGTGCTCAGGTTTTGCTGAATTCCTGTATTAGTTCCAGCAATTTTTTGATAGAGTCTTTGGGGTTTGTCCTTAAAGCATCTTGTTGTCTATGAAGAGTGAAAGTTTGATTTTTTCTTTGCTGATTTGTATGACTTTCCATTTTTTTGTCTGATTGCTCAGGCTAGACGTCTAGTTTTGTGTTGTATGACACTGTTGACAGTGCACATTCCTGTCATGATCCTGACCTTAGGAGAAAAGCTCTCAGTTCTTCCATGTTGGGGATGACATTCTTTGTGTATCCTCTGTAGAAGGCTTTTATGAATTTGGGCATATACCCCTATCCGTACACAGGAAAACGTTTTTATCAAGAAAGAATAATGTCTTTTGTCAAATTATTTTTGGGCATCAGTTGAGAAAATAAAATGGCACTTATCCTTTCTTTTATTAATGTGAATACACATTGAGAGATTACACATACTGAATCATGCTTGCAGCCCAGGAATTAAGCCCTTTTTAAAATTTTTATTTATTTATGATAGGCACACAGTGAGAGAGAGAGAGGCAGAGACATAGGCAGAGGGAGAAGCAGGCTCCATGCACCAGGAGCCCGACGTGGGATTCGATCCTGGATCTCGAGAATCATGCCCTGGGCCAAAGGCAGGCGCCAAACCGCTGCACCACCCAAGGATCCCCAAGCCCATTTGTTTTTTGTGAATAATCTTATTAATATGCAGTTGGATCCTGCTGGTTAAGATCTTGGTGAGAAATTTGCATCCAGATTCATAAATGATATTGTTCTGTATTCTCCTTCATCCTGGGATGTTTGATTTGGGGGCAAGGTAATAGTGACATCACAGAATGAGTCTGGCAGTTTTCCTTTAATTTCCATTATTAGGAATAGTTTTGGAAGAATAGATATTGATTGTCCTTCTGGAATTTCCCTGGTGAATCCTCTCCATATGTCATCTTGCTTTTGGGAGAATTTTCAATATGATTGATTCTTATTTCCAGGTAACTGTCCTTTTTTAATATAATAAATTATTTTTTATTGGTGTTCAATTTACCAACATTCAGAATAACACTTAGTGCTCATCCTGTCAAATTCCCCACTCAGAGCCCGTCACCCATTCACCCCCACCCCTGACCAACTTCCCCCTGCTCCACCCCTAGTTCATTTCCCAGAGTTAGGAGTCTTTATGTTCTATCTCCCTTTCTGATATTTCTCACACATTTCTTCTCCCTTCCCTTCTATTCCCTTTCACTATTATTTATATTCCCCAAATGAATGAGAACATACAATGTTTGTCCTTCTCAAATTGACTTTCTTCACTCAGCATAATACCCTCCAGTTCAATCCACATTGAAGCAAATGGTGGGTATTTGTCGTTTCGAATGGCTGACTAATATTTCATTGTATACATAAACCACACCTCTTTATCCATTCATCTTTTGATGGACACCGAGGCTCCTTCCACAGTTTGGCTATTGTGGACATTGCTGCTAGAAACATTGGGGTGCAGGTGTCCCAGTGTTTCATTGCATCTGAATCTCTGGGGAAAATCCCCAACAGGGCAATTGCTGGGCCATAGGGCAGGGCTACTGTTTTAATAAATTAACTTTTTATTGGTTTTCAATTTACCAACATACACAATAATACACGGTGCTCATCCCGTCAAGTGTCTATAGTGCCCGTCACTCATTCACCAACAACCCCCCACCCTCCTCCACTTCCACCACCCCTATTCATTTCCCAGAGTTAGGAGTCTTTATGTTCTGTCTCCCTTTCTGAAATTTCTCACACATTTCTTCTCCCTTCCCTTATGTTCCCTTTTACTATTATTTATCTTCCCCAATTGAATGAGAGCATACACTGTTTGTCCTTCTCCGGTTGGCTTACTTCACTCTGCATAATACCCTCCACTTCCATCCACATTAAAACAAATGGTGGGTATTTGTCTTTTGTAGTGGCTGAGTAATATTCTATTGTATACATAAACCACATCTTCTTTATCCATTCATCTTTCGATGGACACCAAGGCTCCGTCCACAGTTTGGCTATTGTGGCCATTGCTGCTATAAACATCGGGGTGCAGGGGTCCTGGCGTTTCATTGCATCTGAATCTTTGGGGTATATCCCCAACAGTGCAATTGCTGGGTCATAGGACAGGTCTATTTTCAACTCTTTGAGGAACCTCTACACAGTTTTCCAGAGTGGCTGCAACAGTTCACATTCCCACCAACAGTGTAAGAGGGTTCCCTTTTCTCCGCATCCTCTCCAACATTTGTTGTTTCCTGCCTTGTTAATTTTCCCCATTCTCACTGGTGTGAGGTGGTATCTCATTGTGGTTTTGATTTGTATTTCCCTGATGGCAAGTGATGCAGAGCATTTTCTCATGTGCATGTTGGCCATGTCCATGTCTTCCTCTGTGAGATTTCTCTTCATGTCTTTTGGCCATTTCATGATTGGATTGTTTGTTTCTTTGGTGTTGAGTTTAAGAAGTTCTTTATAGATTTTGGAAACTTGCCCTTTATCTGATACGTCATTTGCAAATATCTTCTCCCAATCTGTAGGTTGTCTTTGAATTTTGTTGACTGTATCCTTTGCTGGGCAAAAGCTTCTTATCTTGATGAAGCCCCAATAGTTCATTTTTCCTTTTGTTTCTTTTCCCTTCATGGATGTATCTTGCAAGAAGTTACTGTGGCTTAGTTCAAAAAGGGTGTTGCCTGTGTTCTCCTCTAGGATTTTGATGGAATCTTGTCTCACATTTAGATCTTTCATCCATTTTGACTTTTTCTTTGTGTATGGTGAAAGAGAGTGCTATAGTTTCATTCTTCTGCATGTGGATGTCCAAATTTCCCAGCACCATTGATTGAAGAGGCTGTCTTTCTTCCAATGGATAGTCTTTCCTCCTTTATCACATATTAGTTGACCATAAGGTTGACGGTCCACTTCTGAGTTCTCTATTATGTTCCATGATCTATGTGTCTGTTTTTGTGCCAGTACCACACTGTCTTGATGAACACAGCTTTGTAATACAACTTGAAATCTGGCATTGTGATGCCCCAGCTATGGTTTTCTTTTTTAAAATTCCCCTGGCTATTCAGGATACTCTCTGATTCCACACAAATCTTAAAATAATTTGTTCTAACTCTCTGAAGAAAGTTCATGGTATTTTGATAGGGATTGCATTAAACGTGTAAATTGCCCTGGGCAACATTGACATTTTTCCGTGAAGGGATCATGTGCATTTGAGAGACTGCCAGATGCCCACATCATCTATAGAGTATCTACCTCAATAGAATGAAAACACAGAATTGTGATAATAATATCCCCGCAATTCTTGTCCTTGTGAAGGATGCCCAACCTCTTGCCCAAAGCCCGTGTCACATGTTGAGAGGTGCTTTCCTCTCTATGTCACTCATTCGGGACAATATGTGCATGGATCACACATGTCACCATTACTTACTGCAAAATAATATAATAATTTTACAAAATACACTCAAGCAGCAACTGAATCCACAGGACTGAGATAAGATTTGGGAGGGAAATTAATTTAGATGATTTTGAAATAAAATTCCAGAATCCCCTTTTGATCTTCAGCATATAAACCGGAGGAATTATCCACATGGTCCTTGCTATAATAGCATTGGGAGGGAGGATTTAAGATCTTGGATCAGGGTCCTTGAGCTTGTCTCATAACTGGAACATGATAGGTAGTTATGCAATAGTCTGATTTCTGATGAAATCACTCAGAGGTCTGGGAGAACAAAAACTGCAAGTCGACATGTAGAAAATCGACCACCTTTTGGATGTAGGTGGTGTGGTTGTTGTGATGGGGACATATAGCTGTGGCGATGATGATAGGAGGGAGGCTGATCCAGAATATTCTGCATAGTACCATGAGAGGCAGAGAGGAAAATCTGAATCTTTTGATGTCCGCTTCCATGGGGATGTGCTGCCTTGAAGGTGCACAGGTGGTAAAGAGGAGGGAATCCCAGGATTCTAATGGGTCTAACAAACCCCAGGGTTCTAGGGAGAATGTGTGGCACAAACGTGATGCACAGCAACTAAGGATGGCATGTCATACAATATAAGCACAGCATGGACGGTGACTGAGGACAGTGAGTCCAGGTGTGGGTTTCCTGCTGTATTTTGTCATAACCTGAGTGTTTTCGTGGGACTAGATTGTAAAGGACAAATAGGAGGTAAGACCCAGTTTAATTGTTTCTGGGTGAGGTCACCACATTCCCAGACTCTGTGGATTAAGGAAGAGACACTCATTCTAACAGCTCTGGAGTATGGGATGTCTGAGGTCCAGGTGCAGGCAGATGGGGTATCTGGAGAGTGCCCATGTCCAAGCCCGTCCTTTCCCTGTCACCTCATATGGGGCCCAGAGGCAGGGAGCTTTCCTAGTCCTGGTGTATAAGGTCCCTGATCCCATCATGAAGCTGCACCTCCAGGCCTAAGTGCTCCCCTAAGGCCCCCCTCATCCTCCCAACACATGGACATTAGGTTCCAAACCAGGGATGTAGAGGTCACACAGATTTAGCTGATAGCACCTGAAGGATCCATGAGTTATCCGCTGCAGGTGGAAAGTCCTCCCCCACCTTTGTTCTCTCAGTTTTCATAATAGTTTAGTTTCATTTGTCATCATACCGTATCTTTGAGTGTCACCTGCTGACACCTGTGATCACCAGTCTCTTCCTGCCCCACCCATGGGAAATGCAGCAGGAACCATTTAATTCCCTCCTTTGATGCAGGTGGGACACTGACTCCACACACGCCCCTCCTGGAGCAGGACCTAATCCCTACAACTGTCCCACAACACACACCATGAGCCAGTGTCCTTCCAAAATCCAAGAACTTATGACATGCTGAGAGGCCTGCCCTGCTCTTAATAGACACCATGATGAAGGTGATAAAGGTTTGTACTCTCGTGTCTGTGTGTGGGGGGGAGGGGGATCTTCAGACTACACATCCTCACCACGTACTTCTTGGGGTCCCTTGCTTTCCTAGATTCACACTGATATTGATTCTGCAAGAGTGGTTCAAGACTGAAGTCACACCTGCACTCCGTCTTCTCTCCATTTGATTTTTGAGCCCTTTATAGTGTCATGACCAGCATGAACGTTATGTTGTTTCTAAATCCTTGTATATTAGAAACAAGGAATACCCACCCTTTGCAATAACGTGGATGGAACTGGAGGGTATTATGCTGAGTGAAGTAAGTCAATGGGAAAATGACAAACAAATGGTCGCATTT
>NC_054829.1:75104452-75142749 GCF_018345385.1 Vulpes lagopus
TTGTCAATGAGTCAGAATCCAACTTCTTCAATGGTAGGTGTAGTAGATTTATAGTAGATCCTTTTAGCATTATTGAAAAATAGATTTCTAATTGGATCAGGTGACTAATGTGTCCTGGACTTAAAGAATAGAGAAGTCAGAGGGAAGGGCAAGATGGAGGAAAAGTAGGGTCCCCAAATCACCTGTCCCCACCAAATTACCTAGATAACCTTCAAATCATCCTCAAAATCTATGAATTCAGCCTGAGATTTAAAGAGAGACCAGCTGGAATGCTACAGTGAGAAGAGTTCACGCTTCTATCAAGGTAGGAAGACGGGAAAAAAGAAATAAAGAAACAAAAGGCCTCCAAGGGGGAGGGGCCCTGCGAGGAACCAGGCTGAGGCTGGGGTGAGTGTCCCCAGGACAGGAGAGCCCCGTCCCAGAGGAGCAAGAGCCGCACCAACCTTCCCGGGCAGAAAGGGGCTTGCAGGGATTTGGAGCAGGACCCAGGAAGGCGGGGATGCCCTCAGGCTCCCGGGGACACTAACAGGCACCTGCGCCCCAGGGAGATGCGCTGAGCTCCCTAAGGGCTGCAGCGCGCAAGGCGGGACCCAGAGCAGCTCAGAAGGGCTCGGGCGGCGGCTCCGCGGAGGGGGCTGCGGGGCGGGAGCGGGGATCCAACAGCGCAGGCCAGGAGCTCAGGGCGCGGGGGCAAAGCCCAGGATCCAGCCTCCCCTCAGGATAGGCAGAGGCTGGGAGGGTCCAGGACAGCAAGGATGCTCCTGCCCTGAATGAGCAGATCAGTGGCCCCGCCCCGAGGCTCCAGGCCCTGCAGACGGAGAGCTCTGGAGTCACTGCTGGAGCTGAATCCCGGGCTCCAGAGCTGGCCACACCATTGGGGTTGTTCCTCCTGAGGCCTCACAGGGTAAAAATCCCCCACTGAGCCCTGCACCAGGCAGGGGCCTGAGCAGCTCCCGCAAGTGCTAACACCTAAAAATCAGTACTACAGGCCCCTCCCCAAGAAGACCAGCTAGACGGACAAGTTCCAGGGAAAGTCAAGGGACTTAAAGTATACAGAATCAGAAGATACTCCCCCGTGGTTACTTCTTTTTTTTTCTTG
The DNA here is from genome assembly GCF_018345385.1 of Vulpes lagopus. Taxonomy (NCBI): domain Eukaryota; kingdom Metazoa; phylum Chordata; class Mammalia; order Carnivora; family Canidae; genus Vulpes; species Vulpes lagopus. The sequence continues at coordinate 75,105,552 of NC_054829.1, forward strand.
GTTTCACTTTTTTATTTTTGTTTGCTTCCCCCACCCTTTTTCCCCTTTCTTTCTTTTTCTTTCTCTTTTTCTTCTCTTTTTTTCTTTTTTTCTTCCTTTTTTCTTTTTTCTTTTCTCTTTTCTTTCCTTCTCTCTCTCTCTTTTCTCCTTTTCCCAATACAACTTGTTTTTGGCTACACTGAACTGAGCAAAATGACTAAAAGGAAAACCTCACCTCAAAAGAAAGAATCAAAAACAGTCCTCTCTCCCACAGAGTTACAAAATCTGGATTACAATTCAAAGTCAGAAAGCCAATTCAGAAGCACGATTAAACAGCTACTGGTGGTTCTAGAAGAAAGCATAAAGGACTCAAGAGACTTCCTGACTGCAGAATTTAGATCCAATCAGGCAGAAATTAAAAATCAATTGATGAGATGCAATCCAAACTAAAAGTCTTAACGAAGAGGGTTAACGAGGTGGAAGAATGAGTGAGTGACATAGAAGACAAGTTGATGGCAAAGAGGGAAACTGAGGAAAAAGAGACAAACAATTAAAAGACCCTGAGGATGGATTAAGGGAAATAAACGACAGCCAGAGGTAGAAAAACCTTCTACCTTTAATTGGGGTTTAATTGGGGTTAAATTGGGGTTCCTGAGGACGCCAAAAGGGACACAGGGCCAGAATATGTATTTGAACAAATCCTAGCTGAAAACTTTCCTAATCTGGGAAGGGAAACAGGCATTCAGATCCAGGAAATAGAGAGATCCCCCCCTAAAATAATAAAAACCATTGTACACCTCGACATCTAATAGTTAAGCTTGCAAATTCCAAAGATAAAGAAAAGAACCCTAAAGCAGTAAGAGACAAGAAATCCCTGATCTTTATGGGGAGGAGTATTAGGGTAACAGCAGACCTCTCCACACAGACCTGGAAGGCCAGAAAGGGCTTGCAGGATATATTCAGGGTCCTAAATGAGAAGAACATGCAACCAAGAATATTTTATCCAGCAAGGCTCTCATTCAAAATGGAAGGAGAGATAAAGAGCTTCCAAGACAGGCAGGAACTGAAAGAATATGTGACCTCCAAACCAGATCTGCAAGAAATTTTAAGGGGGACTCTTAAAATTCCCCTTTAAGAAGTTCAGTGGAACAATCCACAAAAACAAGGACTGACTAGATATCATGATGACACTAGACGAATATCTTTCAATTGTAACTCTGAACATGAAAGGGCTTAATGACCCCATCAAAAGGCACAGGGTTTCAGACTGGATGAAAAAGCAGGACCCATCTACTTGCTGTCTACAAGAGACTCATTTTAGACAGTACACCTACAGCCTGAAAATAAAAGGTTGGAGGACCATTTACCATTCAAATGGTCCTCAAAAGAAAGCAGGGGTAGCCAACCCTATATCAGATAAACTAAAATCAACCCCAAAGACTGTAGTGAGAGATGAAGAGGAACACTATATCATACTGAAAGGATCTATCCAACAAGAGGACTTAACAATCCTCAATACATATGCCCTGTTTGTGGGAGCTCCCAAATATTTAAATCAATTAATAACCAAAGTGAAGAATAACTTAGATAATAATACACTTATACTTGGTGACTTCAATCTAGCTCTTTCTATACTCAATAGTTCTTCTAAACACAACATCTCCAAAGAAATGAGAGCTTTAAATGATACACTGGATCAGATGGATTTCACATATATCTACAGAACTTTACATCCAAACTCAACTGAATACACATTCTTCGCAAGTGCACATGGAACTTTCTCCAGAATAGACCACATGCTGGGTCAAAAATCGGGTCTGAACTTTCCTCGACATCTTAAAAGCCATCTACGAAAAGCCCACAGCAAATATCATTCTCAATGGGGAAGCACTGGGAGCCTTTCCCCTAAGATCAGGAACAAGACAGGGATGTCCACTCTCACCACTGCTGTTCAACATAGTTCTGGAAGTCCTCGCCTCAGCAATCAGACAACAAAAAGACATTAAAGGCATTCAAATTGGCAAAGAAGAAGTCAAACTCTCCCTCTTCGCCGATGACATGATACTCTACATAGAAAACCCAAAAGCCTCCACCCCCAGATTGCTAGAACTCATACAGCAATTTGGTAGCGTGGCAGGATACAAAATCAATGCCCAGAAATCAATGGCATTTCTATACACTAACAATGAGACTGAAGAAAGAGAAATTAAGGAGTCAATCCCATTTACAATTGCACCCAAAAGCATAAGATACCTAGGAATAAACCTAACCAAAGAGGTAAAAGATCTATACCCTAAAAACTATAGAACACTTCTGAAAGAAATTGAGGAAGACACAAAGAGATGGAAAAATATTCCATGCTCATGGATTGGCAGAATTAATATTGTAAAAATGTCAATGTTACCCAGGGCAATTTATACGTTTAATGCAATCCCTATCAAAATACCATGGACTTTCTTCAGAGAGTTAGAACAAATTATTTTAAGATTTGTGTGGAATCAGAAAAGACCCCGAATAGCCAGGGGAATTTTAAAAAAGAAAACCTTAGCTGGGGGCATCACAATGCCAGATTTCAGGTTGTATTACAAAGCTGTGGTCATCAAGACAGTGTGGTACTGGCACAAAAACAGACACATAGATCAATGGAACAGAATAGAGAACCCAGAAGTGGACCCTGGAATGTATGGTCATCTAATATTCGATAAAGGAGGAAAGACTATCCATTGGAAGAAAGACAGTCTCTTCAATAAATGGTGCAGGGAAAATTGGACATCCACATGCAGAAGAATGAAACTGGACCACTCTCTTTCACCATACACAAAGATAAACTCAAAATGGATGAGAGATCTAAATGTGAGACAAGATTCCATCAAAATCCTAGAGGAGAACACAGGCAACACCCTTTTTGAACTTGGCCACAGTAACTTCTTGCAAGATACATCCACGAAGGCAAAAGAAACAAAAGCAAAAATGAACTATTGGGACTTCATCAAGATAAGAAGCTTTTGCACAGCAAAGGATACAGTCAACAAAACTAAAAGACAACCTACAGAATGGGAGAAGATATTTGCAAATGACATATCAGATAAAGGGCTAGTTTCCAAAATCTATAAAGAACTTATTAAACTCAACACCAAAGAAACAAACAATCCAGTCATGAAATGGGCAAAAGACATGAAGAGAAATCTCACAGAGGAAGACATGGACATGGCCAACAAGCACATGAGAAAATGCTCTGCATCACTTGCCATCAGGGAAATACAAATCAAAACCACAATGAGATACCACCTCACACCAGTGAGAATGGGGAAAATTATCAAGGCAGGAAACAACAAATGTTGGAGAGGATGCGGAGAAAAGGGAACCCTCTTACACTGTTGGTGGGAATGTGAACTGGTGCAGCCACTCTGGAAAACTGTGTGGAGGTTCCTCAAAGAGTTAAAAATAGACCTGCCCTACGACACAGCAATTGCACTGTTGGGTATTTACCCCAAAGATTCAGATGCAATGAAACGTCGGGACACCTGCACCCCGATGTTTCTATCAGCAATGGCCACAATAGCCAAACTGTGGAAGGAGCCTCGGTGTCCATCGAAAGATGAATGGATAAAGAAGATGTGGTTTATGTATACAATGGAATATTACTCAGCAATTAGAAACGACAAATACCCACCATTTGCTTCAACGTGGATGGAACTGGAGGGTATTATGCTGAGTGAAATAAGTCAATCGGAGAAGGACAAACAGTGTATGTTCTCATTCATTTGGGGAATATGAATAATAGTGAAAGGGAATATAAAGGAAGGGAAAAGAAATGTTGGGAAATATCAGGAAGGGAGACAGAACATAAAGACTCCTAACTCGGGGAAACGAACTAGGGGTGGTGGAAGGGGAGGAGGGCGGGTGTTGGAGGGGAATGGGTGACGGGCACTGAGGTGGACACTTGATGGGATGAGCACTGGGTGTTGTTCTGTATGTTGGTAAATTGAACACCAATAAAACTTAATTAAAAAATAAATAAATAAATAAATATAAAAAAAAACAAAAACAAAAACGGGAAAGAACTCAAATACAAAAGCTCACCTTACACGTAAAGGAGCTAGAGGAAAAGCAGCAAATGGACCCCACCCCCAGCAGAAGAAGAGAATTAATAAAAATTCTGGCAGAACTAAATGAAATCGAGACCAAAAGAACTGTGGAATAGATCAACAGAACCAGGAGTTGATTCTTTGAAAGAATTAATAAGATAGATAAACCATTAGCCAACCTTATCAAAAAGAAGAGAGAGAAGACTCCAATTAATGAAATCATGAATGAGAAAGGAGAGATCACTACCAACACCAAGGAAATACAAACGATCTTAAAAACATATTATGAACAGCTATATGCCAATAAATTAGGCAATCTAGAGGAAATGGACACATTCCAGGAAAGCCACAATCTACCAAAGCTGGAGCAGGAAGCAATAGAAAACCTGAACAGGCCAATAACCAGGGAGGGAATTGAAGCAGTCATCAAAAACCTCCCAAGACACAAGAGTCCAGGGCCAGATGGCTTCCCACGGGAATTCTATCAAACGTTTAAAGAAGAAATCATACCTATTCTACTAAAGCTGTTTGGAAAGATAGAAAGAGATGGAGTACTTCCAAATTCGTTCTATGAGGCCAGCATCACCTTAATTCCAAAACCAGACAAAGACCCCACCAAAAAGGAGAATTATAGACCAATATCCCTGATGATCATGGATGCAAAAATTCTCAACAAGATAATAGCCAATAGGATCCAACAATACATTAAGAAAATTATTCACCACTGCCAAGTAGGATTTATCCCTGGGAAACAAGGCTGGTTCAACACTTGTAAAACAATCAATGTGATTCATCATATCAGCAAGAGAAAAACCCAGAACCATATGATCCTCTCATTCGATGCAGAGAAAGCAGTTGACAAAATACAGCATCCATTCCTGATCAAAACCCTTCAGAGTGTTGGGATAGAGGGAACTTTCCTCGACATCTTAAAAGCCATCTATGAAAAGCCCACAGCAAATATCATTCTCAATGGGGAAGCACTGGGAGCCTTTCCCCTAAGATCAGGAACAAGACAGGGATGTCCACTATCACCACTGCTATTGAACATAGTACTGGAAGTCCTAGCCTCAGCAATCAGACAACAAAAAGACATTAAAGGCATTCAAATTGGCAAAGAAGAAGTCAAACTCTCCCTCTTCGCCGATGACATGATACTCTACATAGAAAACCCAAAACCCTCCACCCCAAGATTGCTAAAACTCATACAGCAATATGGTAGCGTGGCAGGATACAAAATCAATGCCCAGAAATCAATGGCATTTCTATACACTAACAATGAGACTTAAGAGAGAGAAATTAAGGAGTGAATCCCATTTACAATTGCACCCAAAAGCATAAGATACCTAGGAATAAACCTAACCAAAGAGGTAAAGGATGTATACCCTAAACACTATTGAACACTTCTGAAAGAAATTGAGGAAGACACAAAGAAATGGAAAAATATTCCATGCTCATGGATTGGCAGAATTAATATTGTGAAAATGTCAATGTTACCCAGGGTAATTTACACGTTTAATGCAATCCCTATCAAAATACCATGGACTTTCTTCAGAGAGTTAGAACAAATTATTTTAAGATTTGTGTGGAATGAGAAAAGACCCTGAATAGTCAGTGTAATTTTTTAAAGAAAACCATAGCTGGGGGCATCACAATGCCAGATCAGGTTGTACTACAAAGCTGTGGTCATCAAGACAGTGTGGGACTGGCACAAAAACACACACATAGATCAGTGGAACAGAATAGAGGACCCAGAAGTGGACACTGAACTGTATGGTCAACTAATATTCGATAAAGGAGGAAAGACTATCCATTGGAAGAAAGACGGTCTCTTCAATAAATGGTGTTGGGAAAATTGGACATCCCGTTGCAGAAGAATGAAACTGGACCACTCTCTTTCACCATACACAAAGATAAACTCAAAATGGATGAGAGATCTAAATGTGAGACAAGAGTCCATCAAAATGCTAGAGGAGAACACAGGCAACACCCTTTTTGAACTCGGCCAGAGTAACTTCTTGCAAGATACATCCATGAAGGCAAAAGAAACAAAAGCAAAAATGAACTATTGGGACTTCATCAAGATAAGAAGCTTTTGCACAGCAAAGGATACAGTCAACAAAACTCAAAGACAACCTACAGAATGGGAGAAGATATTTGCAAATGACATAACAGATAAAGGGCTAGTTTCCAAAATCTATAAAGAAGTTATTAAACTCAACATCATAGAAACAAACAATCCAATCATGAAATCGGCAAAAGATATGAAGAGAAATCTCACAGAGGAAGACATGGACATGGCCAACATGCACATGAGAAAATGCTCTGCATCACTTGCCATCAGGGAAATACAAATCCAAACCACAATGAGATACCACCTCACACCAGTCAGAATGGGGAAAATTAACAAGGCAGGAAACAACAAATGCTGGAGAGGATGCGGAGAAAAGGGAACCCTCTTACACCATTGGTGGGAATGTGAACTGCTGCACCACTCTGGAAAACTGTGTGCAGGTTCCTCAAAGAGTTTAAAATATACCTTTCCCCTGACCCAGCAATTGGGTCGATTTACCCCAAAGATGCAGATGCAATGAAACGCCAGGACTCCTGCACCCCGGTTTTTATAGCAGCAATGTCCACAGTAGCCAAACTGAGGAGGAGCCTCGGTGTCCATCAAAAGATGAATGGATAAAGAAGATGTGGTCTATGTGTACAATGGAATATTTCTCAGCCATTGGAAATGACAAATACCCACCTTTTGCTTCGACGTGGTTGGAACTGGAGGGTATTATGCTGAGTGCAGTAAGTCAATCGGAGAAGGACAAACAGTGTATGTTCTCATTCATTTCGGGAATATAAATAATAGTGAAAGGGAATATAAGGGAAGGGAGAAGAAATGTGTGTGAAATATCAGGAAGGGAGACAGAACATAAAGACTCCTAACTCTGAGAAATGAACTAGGGGTGGTGGAAGGGGAGGATGGTGGGGTGTGGGAGGGATTGGGTGATGGGCACTGAGATGGACACTTGACGGGATGAGCACTGGGTGTTTTTTCTGTATGTTGGTAAATTGAACACCAATAAAATTTAATTTATAAAAAAAAGAAATCTACAATCATAAATGTAAATAATTAAAAATATTTTTCTTCAAAATATTCGTTTTCCAGATGGTATTTAAAGGATATTTTAGGTTATATATTTTTTTATGACTTAAAACCTAATTATATGAACGTATTCTATGAGTAAAAATATCATGACTTTTCTAAATGCAGACCTACAAACCCACAATGTATTCTTTAGCTAGGAAGAAAGAAATTCACGTTCTACATCTCTTCCTGGGTGTTATCCTGTCCTTGTGATTCCTAAATGGCCCCAGTCTATGAATATCCCTGGTGACCAGAGCTCCACCTGTATCCTCAGTGCTCCCCAATGGCCTGAGTGCCTCCTGGTGAACTGAGATCCCTCTGGTGACCTAAATATCTGCTGATGACTGCAACACACCTGCAGCCCATCCCTTGCTCTGTTCCTCTCCAGGGATGTATGTTTAGACTCACACTGACAGTCCCTCCCCATATCTCCTGCACAGTAAGGCATGGCTTCCTCTTTGGTGGGACCTGAGCTCAGCTACAGGGGCACTGGTACTGGTACTGGACTCTGAAGATGGACATGTGGCTCCTGGGGGGGATAGGGTGTTGCCTGTGTTATAAGTATAACTATGAACCAATTCACTGCACCCACTCTCCTGGGGTTGGTGGATGCATTGCTACCAAAATCACTGTTTCATATGGAGACTCCACAGGCAGTTGTTTTGAGGTGTGGGGTCTGTGAGCCCCTCCCCGGTCCTGGGTCTGACTCCTGCAGCATCAGCTGGGACAGGAGTGTCAGGACAAGGAGACTCAGGTCTTCTCAGTCATGAACAATCACAACAATCCCCACAGTCCCAACCTGACATCTGAGACCCTAAACTTGAGGAGCTCTCACCAGACACAGAGAAGGCCCTATAAACTTATCTTCCTCCAGAACACAGCTCTGCCTTCCCCAGACACCACACCTTGCCCTGAGGAGACAGCAGTGAGCTCATACTGCCTGAGAGTGGATTTTATCCATTTGTTGAGGAAAATTGGGCAGGTTTGGGAGGAAGCCTGCCCTATAAGTGGACAGCCACTGATTCACGCTCCCTGGGACCTCCCAGGAAGACCGATGGGCATCTCCTCATTGAACCCACAAGGCATGTTTTTTCCTTTTGGACAAGCACGTGGTCTAGAAGTTGTGTTGGGATCAGGTCAATAAATGGCCACAACATTTAGAGTATAAGAATCTGTGTTGGACAAATGAGTGGATCACAATTTATTTTTTTCACAATTTAATTAAGCCTAATGTATCTTTTAAAAATGAATTTAAGAGGATTCATATTGGTGCAGAGAACTTTACCAATCTAGTCGTATATACAGTCAAATGTAACATTCATCCCAGACATAATTGCATGAAGAAATTTTATATTGGTAACTAACTTGCTGTGAATATAACGATACATAAATTTACTGGTTCCCAAGATCACATTTCTTTCAGTTTCCACATGGATGTACTTGACCTTTTGTGAACTGCTACCTGCACAGCATAGACCACCTGGAGACCTTGATCCTGATGGTCAGTACTGACGGGCTTTGTCTGCCTGGACACAGGTGTCTGCATTCCCTGCATGTGGTATCCACATCCTCGAGGTCGCAGACAACAACACAGGGCACCTGTGATCTGCAGGTACGATTCCTATGGGGGGAGGCTGCCTCACTTCTCCTGAGACCTGTACCTGACACAGGGGCCTGTTATCTTGGGGATCAGAGATGTATTTTACAGAACATGGACTATGTTCCTCTGATGCAGCACAGAGATCATAACTATCTCAGTTGTGGACTTAGTGAACAACAAATAGCCACCGTGAAGGAAATGGAGCATTAGTCCTGGGGTTGACTATGATCTAATCATTAGGGGCCTAAGAAGAGATTTCAGGGATTCAGTTCAGATTCCTGACAGGCTCATGCCAATAGGATAAACCTGACCTAGATGAAGAGGCCTCAAATAGACTTGAGATGAATATATGAGAGATTGATGATAGACACTTAGATATATTTCAAATATTTATTTATTTATTCATGATAGTGGCAGAGACAAAGGCAGAGGGAGAAGCTGGCCCCATGCAGGGAGCCCGATGTGGGACTCGATCTCTGGACTCTAGGATCACACCCTGAGTAGAAGGCAGGCACTAAACTCCTGAGCCACCCAGGCATCTCTCTATTTTGATAAAAAATAGTGAAAGGGATTTTAGGGGAAAGGAGAGAAAATTAGTGGGAAATATCAGTGAGAGTGATAGAGCATGAGAAACTTCTAAATCTGGGAAAAGAACAAGGGGTGGTGGAAAGGGAGGTAGGCGGGGGTTGGGGTAACCAACTGGGTGATGGACACTGAGGAGGGCACTTGATGGGATGAGCACAAAATGCCACTTATATAACTCAGAATGGATACAGTAGCAGGGCATAACAATAAATATAAGTGAGGATATCGAGAAAGTGCAACTCTCTTCCACTGTTTGTGGGGATGCAGGCTTGTTCAGCCACTCCAGAAAACTGAATGGTATGTCCTAAAAAAGTGAGCCACCCCAGGACCCAGCCATTGCACTACAGGGTATTTACCCCAAAGACACAGATGTAGTTAAACGAATGGACACCTGCACCCCAATGTTCACAGCAGCAATGTCCACAACAGCCAAATTCTGGGAGGAGTCATGATGTGCTGGTACAGAAGAGTGGATAAAGAAATCATGGAAGGAGCCTCGGTGTCCATCGACAGATGAATGGATAAAGAGGATGTGGTTTACATATACAATGGAATATTACACCTCCATCAGAAATGAAGTATAACATGAAATTACATTTCATTAACATGGTTGGACCTGGAGGTATCCTATTGAGAGAAATAAATCAATCACACAAAGACAATTATATAGTCTCACTCATATGTGGAATATAAGAAATACTGAAAAAGACCATAAGGGAAGGCGTGATACTTAGTGGGGTAATAACAGAGAGGAACCCAAGTCATGAGAGACACTATACTCCAGGGGGGAAAAAAAAACTAAGGGTCACTGGGAGGTAAAGGGTGTGGGATGGGGTAACTCGGTGAAGGGAGTTAAGGAGGGCACATGATGTGATGAGCACTGAGTGTATAGTAAATGCTGGTAAATTTAATTTAAACAAAGAAAAAATTGAGTTTAGCCTGTACGACGTGCTGGAATATCGTACATGGACTGGGCGGATCAAACAACAGAGACTCATTCTCACAGCTCTGGAATCTGGGACATCTAAGGTCCAAGTGCAGGCAGATGTGTCTGGAGAGCACCCACGTCCTACCCAGTCCCTTCCCCGTCACCTCACAGGGCCAGGGTGCAGGGAGCTTCCCCAGTCCTGGTGTAAAAGGGCCTTGATCCCATCATGAGTCTGCACTTCCTGACCTAAGTGCTCCCCTAAGGCCCCACCACGTCCCCCCATCTCATGGATTTAGGTTCCAACATGAGGATCGTAGGCGTCACACAGAGTGAGCTGATGTCTGCACCTGAATAATCTATGAGTCATACTTTGCAGGTGGAAGGTTCTTGAATCCCGGTCCTTACCCCTAGGATCTTAATGGATCCAGTAGAAGCTTCTGGACTCTGAGAACATTGTGTACACATGACCTTAAGAACCAGCTGGTGACCCTGGGGAGAGGACAGCTACCATCTGAGACCTGGTAGGATCTTGGCCGATTTGTATTATCATTTTATGTTTTGTGATGCTTCCATATATTATTCCTCTCCTTTTCGTGGGATTCACATATTTCTCTACTGAGAATGTAAATGTGTCTCTTTTGTCCCTCCACTTTGATACTTGTTTAGTGAAATTATTTCTCACACCATGTCCATTCTTTATTGCCTGCTAGCTCACTGACGCTCCTTCCTCATTATTCTCCTCCACAAATAGGATAAGAAATCAAACAATAACCCAGGAGTTCCCTCTTTTGATACAGTTGGGACACTGACTCAACACAAGCCCCTCCTGGAGCAGGACTCCATCCCCACCACTGACCCACAACACACACTTTGAGCCAGTGTCCTTCCCTGGCACCATCCAGGCATTTATAATGTAATGAGAGGCCTGCCTGACTCCCAACGGACATGAAGGTGAGGCTGGTAAAAATTTATACTCTCATGAGTGTGTGTGTGTGTGTGTGTGTGTGTGTGTGTGTGTGTGTGTGAGTGACCTACGAGTCCACATCCCTACCATGTCATGCTGGGACTCTCGCACTCTCAGGCTGTTATTAACATTTTTGTAGAATGTCTCTATTCTCTTGTGTTGATAGGAAATTCCTCTATACCGTGATATTCAATACAGCATGTTAGCTTGGGGTCCTGTGATACACAGTGAGTGCCACTGGTCTCATAAAAAAGTTCAGATAACATGAATGGAGGTATCTTTAATTGATTAATATTTCGGGTCAGGAAAAGTTAAGTACAAGTAATTGCAGTGCTATACTTGAATTTCTAAGTCTCTTAAGAAAGAGACTGAATAGGTAAACACATAATCACGTGTTCAGAGAGGCTCCCTAGGGAAACTGCTCATGGGAGAGGAAGCCCAGGCCCTGACAGGAAACCTGCCCAGAATCTCCATCTGCACCTGCTCCTGGGCCTTCAAGACAGAAGTGGTGAGGAGTTTGCACCCCCTGGTGGCCCGATCCCCTTCTACAGGGAGGTTTGTGTCTGGGCTCACACTGAGGTCGACTCACTGTGTCCGTCGCACAGTAATACACGGCCATGTCCTCGGCTCTCAGGCTGTTCATCTGCAGATAGAGCGTGTTCTTGGCATTGTCTCTGGAGATGGTGAATCGGCCCTTCACAGCGTCTGCGTAGTATGTGCTACTTCCACTACTGCTAATTTCTCCGACCCACTGCAGCCCCTTCCCTGGAGCCTGGCGGACCCAGCTCATGCCATAATCACTGAAGGTGAATCCAGAGGCCACACAGGAGAGTCTCAGGGACACCCCAGGCTTCACCAGGTCTCCACCAGATTCCACCAGCTGCACCTCACACTGGACACCTGCAGACAGAAGACATCCTGGTCAGGAAACTGTCCCACATCCTGTTTCTTTCACTCACCTCCACTCACAGACTCAGGGTATCTGGTTCTCCATGAATTACCTTTTAAAATAGCAACAAGGAAAACCCAGAAGAGCAAAGACTTCATGGTGGTTTGTCTGTATTGTGTCCTGAGCACTGAACGGGGTCACCTGGAGACCCTGGGCCTGGAGCTCCTCTCTGAGCTGCAGGGTCGGGGATGGGCTTGTTTAATCAGTGGAGGGAGGGCCCTATTTGCATGTCCCCTGATATATAGTCACCTACCAAGTTAGATTCATTTCTTAATAAGTTACATACCAAGATTGCTTCACAACCCCAGATCAGTTTTTCATGGGTTCACAGGGGATTTATGATATTCTAATCCATCAACGTATTTATCTTTCCATTTATGTTCCTTTTTAAAAGTCTTTCATTAGAAAAGGTCATTTTTAAACAGTCTTTTCTCTGCTTAATGACGTTCAATCATAAATATTTAATTTTGGTACCAGTGTAAAGGAGATTGTTTTGTAAATTTTATACAGAAAATTTGTTGTTAGTGTGTAGGATTTAACTTTATTGTCTATATTGATTTTATATCCTGAGTTTTCTTTGAGCTCAATTAGTTACTTGTAATTGGTTTTTGAAATAATTTTCCTCTTTGACTATGTATATGCAAACAAATTATATAACTTCCTGTTGACTGATTTTAATATCTTTTATTTTATTATTGCCTAATTTCAAGGGTAATCTTAGATTTAGGTGCATAAATATTTTCCCGGTTATTTGTCAGAGTCTTTAATATTTTGTCTGATATATAGTAGATCTAGGAGAGCAAATGAATTTCTTTTTGCATGTGGATCAGCTCCCTAATCTATGGTGTGGTGTGGGACCTCACGCAGGACAGGAAGTCTGTTCACAACTTCTGCCCAATTCTGATTGGAGATATATATGTTTGGTGTGTGTTGAGATTGATAAGTTCATGTTAGATTTGAATTCGAACCTTTAATCTGATAAGACATTTCCAAATATCTTCTTGCATTCTCTAGGTGGCCTTTTAGTTACTTTGAGTGATTCCTTTCCTGTGAAAATGCTCTTTCCTTGATGAAGTCACCATGCTTCATTTTCCTTTCTTTTCCCTTGCCTCTGGAGACACAATTAGTAGTCGTTGCAGCTGAGGTAGAAAAGGTGCTGCCTGTGTTCTCCTGAGGATTCTGATGGTTTCCTGACTCACCCTGAGGTCTTTCATCAACTTTGAGTCCATTTTTGTGAATGATGTAAAACAAGTGTCCACTTTCATTCTTCTGCATGTGGCTCTCCAATATTGCCAACGGTATTTATTGAAGAGATTTTCTTTTTTTCCATTGGATATTCTGTCCTGCGCTGTCAAGATTTTTTGACCATACTATTCTGGGTCCATTTCTGGGTTCTTAAAGTTTTCTATTTATGTATAAGTCTGTATTTTTTCCTGTGCCATACTGTCCTGGTGATCACAACATCGTAATTTACCTTGCAACCAGAATCAGGATGTCTCCAGCTTTGCTTTACTTTTTCAGGATTGCTTTCGTTATTGGAGGTCTTTATAAAAATGGTCCTTATCCTTTGTTTTATTAATGATCAAAATGCCGTTGTTGGATTTGCAGATGCTGATCCACCTGTACAGATCAGAAATTAGGCCCATTTCGTCATGGTGAATTATCCCATTAATGTACTGGTGGATCCTGTTGCTTAGGATCTTGGTGAAATTTTGCATCCATATCCATCAAGGATATTAGTCTGTAATTCCCCTTGTAGGTTGGATCTTTGTCTGCTTTTGAGGTCAAGGCAATGCTACCCTCTGAAAATGAGCTTGGAAGTTTCCTTTAATTTCTATTTTTTGGACAATTTTCAGGATAAGTATTAATTCTATTTCAATACTTTTTGCATTCCCAGGGGTAGCCATCTGTCCCAGGACTTTTGATTGTCCGAAGACTTTTAAATATGTTTGATTTTAATTCCCTGGTTTAGAGTCTTTACAGATTTTCTATTCATTCCTGTTTCCAACTGGTTTGTTTCTACATTTACTTGAAGGCATCCATTTTTTCTCTGATTGCTGAATTTGTTGGCATGTTATTCCTCATAATGTTCTCTCTCTTTAATAGTTTGTTTTTCATGTATTTATTCAATATTTATTTAAGCTCAATTTCCCAACATAGAGCAACACCAAGTGCTCATCTCATCATGTGCTCTCCTTTGTGCCCATCACCAGGTACCAAGTTCCACCACCCACCTCTCTTCCCCAGCCCTTTGTCTGACTCCCAGGGATAGGAGTCTCTCATGTTTTCTCTTCCTGATTTATCCCCTCTCATTTTACCTCCTTCCCTTTTGTTCCCTTTCGTTGTTTGAGAGAAAGTATGATGATTGTCCTTCTGGGACTGACTTATTTCATTGGCATAATACTCTGTAATTCCAAACACGTTGATACAAATGGTAGCTGTTGATCCTTTCTAACGACTTAGAAATATCCCTTTGTATATTTAAACCATATCATGTTTATCAATTTGTCTCTTAAAGGACATCGTGGCTTCTCCCAGAATTTGACTATTGCACATACTGCTGTTATAAATATTGGGGTGCAGATATCCTGCCTTTTCACTGCATCTTTATCTTTGGGGTAAATCCCCAGCAGTGCAACTGCTGGGTCATAGGTCAGATCTATTTTTAACCCTTTAGGAACCTCCACACTGTTTTCCAGAGTGGCTGTACCAGTTCATATTCCCACCAACAGTGGAAGAGGGTTCCCCTTCCTCTACAACCTCTCGAACATGTGTTGTTTTATTTCTTATTAATTTTTGCCATTCTCTGTTGTGTAAAGTAGCAGCTGATTGTGTTTGGATGTGCTTTTCTCTGATAGAAAGTGATGTGGAGAATTTTTTCATGGACTAGTTGGCCATACGTAGGTCTTATTTGGAGAAATTCCTGTCATGTTTTCTCCCCATTTCTTAACTGGATTCCTTGTTTCGTGGGTGTTGGGTTTGATAATTTATTTACACATGTTGGATATAAGCGCTTTGCCTTATATGTTATTTGACAATATAATCTTCCCTTCTGTTGACTGTTTCTTTTTCTGTGCAGAAGTTATTTATCTTGAAGAAGTTCCAATAATCATTTTTGCTTTTGTTTCCCTTGCCCTCATGGATGTATCTTGCAATAAGTTTCTGTGGCAAAGTTCAAAAAGGGTATTTCCTGTGTTCTCCTCTATGATTTTGGTGGAATCTTGTCTCACATTTTGATTTTATCTTTGTGTACAGTGTTGCGTTTGTAGATATTTAAGGCCAGGATTTGGGTTTGGGTCAGTGAATGAGTGAGCGGATGACAAGGGTTGTTTGCAGAGCCTTCTGAGCCCTGTTACCATGATTTGGAGGCAGGTTTTCCTCTCTTGAAATGGAGAAAGTGTGAATCCCACCAAATATTTATGTAACTGGCTGAGGAAGCCTAAACGGTTCTTTACACGGTTTCTTTTCATGAATAATCCTATCAATATATTGTTGGATCTTGCTGCTTAGGATCTTGGTGAGAAATTTGCATCCAGGTTTATCAGTGGTATTGTTCTGTAATTATCCTTCTACTTGGGATGTTTGGTTTGGGGTCAACTGACATCACAGAATGAGTCTGGCAGTTTTCCTTTAATTTCTATGATTTGGATTAGTTTTAGAAGAATAGATATTGATTGTTCTTGTGGAATTTCCCTGTGGGTATCATCTGCATCATCTTGCCTTTGGGAGATTATTAATCATGATTGATTTTTATTTCCATGTGTTTGTTTTGTGCAGCTTGTCCATTCATTCTTGTTTCTGTTCGATAGTCTTTATGTTCCTAAGATTTCATCCGTTTCTCCAGATCACCCAGAATGTTAGCTTATAACTGCTCATTATCTATTCTTATAGTTGCTTGTAATTCTTGGGTGTTTGTTGTGATTTCTCCTCATTTACTCATGATTTTATTAGTTTGGGTACTTTCACTTTTAAATCGTCAAATCTGTATAGTGTTTTCTTACACTTACTAACTCCCATGCAGGGACACTGGCCCCTGCCCATCTCCCCTTCCACTACCTCTTGTTCATTTCCCAGACTTACAAGTCTCTCATGTTCTGTTACCCTCTGAGTTTTCCCACTCACTTTCTCTCCTTTCCCCTTTATTCTTTTTCTTATATTTCTTATATTTTCTTATATTTCTTATATTTTTCTTATATTTCTTATATATTTCTTATATTATATATATTCTATATATTCTATATATATATTCTTATATTTCTTGTATTTTCTTATATTTCTTATATTTTTCTTATATTTCATATAGATATTTCTTATATTATATACTATTTCTTATATTCCCTGAATGAATGAAACGATATAATGTTTATCCTTCTATATTTCTTATATTTTTCTTATATTTCATATAGATATTTCTTATATTATATACTATTTCTTATATTCCCTGAATGAATGAAACGATATAATGTTTATCCTTCTCCGACTGACTTACTTCTCTCAAAATAATATCTTCCAGTTCCACCCACATTGAAGCAAATGGTGGGTATTTGTAGTTCCTAATGGCTGAGTAGTATTCCATTGTATACATAGAACACATATTCTTTATCCATCATCTGTTGATGGACACCGAGGCTTCTTCCACAGTTCAGCTTTAGTGGCCATTGCTGCTATAAACATTGGGATGCAAGTGTCCCCACATTTCACTGCATCTGTATTTTTGTGGTAAATCCCCAGTATTGCAATTGCTGGGTTTTCACGAAGCGCCAGCGGAAGTTGAGGGATTTTTAGTATATAGAACTAGATATTAAATTATTTAAAAAATTGAAATAGAAACAGGAATCCATGTTTGGTGTCAAGTGATGAAGGTCAGTCGAATCACACCTGGTAAAATCATAGACCTCCGACCTATTCCATATAGAGGAATAGGAGCCTCAGATGAATGTCAGTGGACACTTGTCCATGCTTCGTGAGTATCCAGCAGCACCCCATATTAACAGGCCTTTTCTATTAGTGCAGGAAGTCACCAAACAATAATGGGATGATGGGTGTCTGGATAGGCTGAAAGTGAGGTGCGGGCTTGGGTGAGTGAGGAAAAGCAGCTGTGGTTTGAATTATAAGCCACATGTTACCACAGTGGAGTCATGATGGTTTTGGTTAATTAATATCTGATCCCAGTTAGGGATAAAATGGATCAATCAAACATTTATAATCTCATTACCCCATATCCCAATGGTTATGAAATTTGAGGTATAATTTCTCTCTTTCTAGCAAATTACATGAAAATATCGAAAGCATAGGAACATTTTAAAAAGATTTAACATATATATTATGATAGATTTTCTGTCAGTTCTTAAACATTCCCATTTTCATTGCTATATTTCAGGGAAAAAAAACACACCATGTCATTTTTCAGATCTTAAGTTTTCTGAAGTGTAAAGGTCAATAGATTTAGGCATATGCACCACACGGCATCTCCCTCAACCACCTCCAATGGATACTCATTTCTTCCACAACACCTGACATGGGGATCAGCCTTTGCATGCTCAGAGTCTCAGGAATGGACATTAGTCCTGCTCCTCACAGGACATCATCTGCACCTTTCCAGGAGCTTCCTGGTTTTACTGATTTAATTCAATAGACTTGATTTATGGATAATATCTTAATGTTTATCAGTTCTTATATTCTTCCTTCCCTCATATAGAAAGCAATTAAACAGAAGACCAATCATTTAATTTAAAAAAAAAGATCAGTTAAAAACAGTATATGAAAGTAGACACTCTACTCTCAAATCAAATACTGTATAAAACCTTAAAATAGAAAGAGCAATTATGTTTCATAGTATAACTCATTATATACTATTCAGATCAAGAAATTGCCCCTTGATAGTGTATTGACTCTTCGGTTTCACAGAACTAGTAATTAATAAATCCCTGAATAATATAATATTTGGTCATCAGAAACATCTTGAGTTACACTATGAATTTAATGGACTTAACACTGTTTAGGTTGTAATTAATTTTACAGATTTTATTTAAATTACTGTTTTTAATATTAGTGTAAGATCAGTGTATGTTGTACAATGGAATGAGTCCACTCTTCCGTCAAATGTCTGATGACCATCACAACAGGTCCTGATTCCCTTCAACAGGGAGATTTCTGTCTGGACTCACACTGAAGTACCCTCAATGTGTCACTCACAAAATAATACACAGCTCTCAGGCTGGTCATATGCGGATACAGCGTGTTCTTGGCACTGTCTCTGGAGATGGTGAAACGCCCCTTCACAGTGTCTGCATAGCTTTTGCTGCTTCAACCAGTATTAACCCATGTGACGCACTGCAGCCCCTTCCCTGGAGCCTGGCTGAACCAGCTCATCCAGTAGCTCCTGAAGGTGAATCCAGAGGTCACATAGCAGAGTCTAATCAATCCCAAAGGCTTCACCAGGTCTCCCCCAGACTCCACCAGCTTGACCTCACCCTGGGCACCTGCAGACACAAGACATCCTGGTCAGGAAACTGTCCCACATCATGTTTCTCTCACTCACCTCCACTCACATAGTCAAGGTCTCCGTTCTCCAGGGATTACCTTCTAAAATAGTGACAAGAACAACCCACCAGAGCACAGACTGCATGGTGAGTTTTCTGTGTTCTGTCCCAATCTCTGAAAGGGGTCACCTAAGTTTTTCTGGGGTTGGGGCTTCTCTCCCAGCTAAGGGTTCAGACTAGGCTGGCTTAATAGTAGAGTGGGGTGCTATTTGCATGTCCTCTGACTACATATCAAATTTAGCAGTTAGCATCCTTATGATACAGTTGCTCAGAACACATGTGTGGATCATGGCAGAGTTTTGGGGACAGGATATGTGTCAGTAAATTGTGCTGTCTCCAACCTCATTTGCTGCCTGATTACTTATCATCAATTATCTTCCATTTTT
Organism: Vulpes lagopus; assembly: GCF_018345385.1. NCBI lineage: Eukaryota > Metazoa > Chordata > Mammalia > Carnivora > Canidae > Vulpes > Vulpes lagopus. The sequence goes on from NC_054829.1 coordinate 75,124,718, forward strand.
CCACATACGCACTCAAGATAGGTTATGAACATAAAAAATTTCCACCATTTCAGGTGTATAACTATTCACTGCAGAAGAGAGCTTGTGTGAGTGTCTGAGACCACACATCAGTTTGAAGTGAGTCACAGTGTCTTGACTGTGCTCCCCACCATGGGAACTGGATCCTCCCTGAGCCACTTCCAGGAAGAATCTGGACATGAGATTTGTAGGTTTCTGTAATTTCCAGAAGTACCAATTGAGTGATGTGTGGATACCAGTTCTCTCAGTCACACAAAAATGCAGACAAGTAGAAACCTTGACGGACACTCACAGAGCTGACGGAGATGTTGTGGATTCATCTGCCACAGGGGCATTTACACCTCCTCTGTTTGTACATATGAATGGGAATTCTAAATAAAGATAGAAGAGTGGAATGATTATTAAAATAATTAATTCCATAAAATGTGACCAAAAAAGGATGTGTTGTAGAGCCGTGTCCTCATTTATGGCATGGACATCATTGTACTTGTACACTCACATATATTGCCATGAAAAATATCAGTTATATTGATCCTGGAGATTGTCCATGGCAACTGCGTTACAGGCACTATGATTGTGTATTCAGAAATTGAGGACTCTTCCGTATTTCCCCAGACTAAACAAACTGTTTACCATGTCCCTACATGATGATGTTTGAAGACAAAGATGCTTTATTATCTTCTATATTCATCTGACAATGTACACTTGCACCGTTGTCATATTTTGTCTTTTGAAATTAATGAATCTATAAACATACATGTTTGAGGTTCCTTGTAAACCAGATTTTCTGTGTGAATAGTTAGGTCTTTGTTTGCAGGTTCATGCTAAGGCTCCGTTTTTAATTTTCTGAGTAACCTCAATACTGTTTCCTGGAGTTGCTGCATCCCTGTCCACCCTCATATTGTGACCAGAGAATTCTGAAAGGCCTCAGTTCTAGTGGAGGTGGTAGCTGGTGCCATTTATCAAGCAGAACAGACCACACCCAGTTAAAACTTATCAAAATCCTGGACAAGGACCACACACTGCCCACTTCAGACAGGGAGAGCCTCTGTAGGAATTACCTGATGGAAAAAGATGCCAAAACAGAAGAGCCCAGTGCATGCAGCACTCAAAAGAGACACTCTCTGAGGTGCCAGACCATACACTCTATATAACCTCTTCCTCAAAAAACTGTTCCTTTTGGAGGAGGAATCATAACTGGCTTTTCTAACACAGAGAAGAAGGTAGACGGTTAGAGAAACTGCCATGGTGGAGGAATTCAATTTCATATTTCACTTCTGATCACCATCAGTATCTGGTTTCCTCAGACCGATCCTCATAACCCTGCAGTTTGAGCAGAGGGCTCCTCTTATATGTCCATTTGCAGGACATTTCTTCACTGAATTGATCGTGTGTGTCAGGAAGACTGCCAGCAGTCCACACCCTCCAACTGGCAGCAACATCCACTGAATGGTGATAGAGGGTGGTGATAATAGTCCTGCTTTTCGGATCTATTGGAGCTCATCTGTTGTCCCCCATTAAGCTCCTGTGTCACTGGAGAAAAGAATGAGATCATGTGCATAGTCCTCAGGTGGCAACTGTCACTTCCTGCAAATCATATAATGATTGTATCATACTCAATGGACTTTCTACATTAAAAGAGCTCTTGAGTGCATAGAAATGTTGGATCAGGGGAAAGAGGGATTTAAGATTATGATATTGTGTGATAAATTGCAGAGTGATATTTAGAGTTTCTAGGTAACACAGAAGGTAGTTATCCCAAAATGTCTGGTTTTTTTTTGTTTTTAACTTTAAAAACAGGCATTTATTTTTTGCATCAAACACAGATGTTCCAAATATCCAAAGAATGGAATAAGGCGGGCTGGCCTACAGTCTAAGGCTAAAAAGATTGACCCTAAAATGATTTAATTCATGTCCTGTAAAGGAAACATTATCACCACAAAAGGCTAAATAAAAGTAACAGGATCTTAGAGAAGTTAAAAGTATTTTTCTTTTTACGTTTTGAAATAAAAAGTATCTAAAGAGATGAGAATCCTTCAAGATGACTGGCATAAATGGCCAATGATTAGTGTAAAATGCAGTATAACGCAAGGAGAAATAATCTGTTGTCTGCATGATATGTGCAGGGCTGATGGAGTATTTTAACCATCTTTTCTTCATTTAAATTCAACTTGCCAGCGTACAGGATACCATAGTATACCACCCTGTATTTGTCACATTATATGTGGTAACTGGGTGATGGGCATTAAGGAGGACATCTGATGTGGTGAGAACTTAGTGTTATGCTGTATGTTGGCTAAATGATTTTACATATCACATCATCTTTCAAACAAGAAAGTACTGAGGATTTTGAAAAACACCCATTTTTGGGGTCGCTATAAAAACTGAGTTCTGGGGCACCTGAGTGGCTCCATGTTTGAGCTTCAGCCTTCAGCTCAGGTAGGAGTATGGAGTCCTAGGGGTGAGTCCTACCTCAGGCCTCCCAGAGAAAGCCTGCTTCTCCCTCAGCCTGTGTCTCAGCCTCTCTCCGTGTCTTTCATGAATAAATAAATAAAATATTTAAAAGACATAAAGCAGAGTTCAGGGAGGAATCTATCCCCCAAACTACAAAGAGGCATGTGTATCCACTGACATACCTGTGCTCTACATGATTTGTGGAGAAGCCTTGGATTTCCCTAGAAGTGAGAGGGTTTCCAGGTGAGATGACCATTGGATCCCTGAGACTTATAAAGTATATTTCCCTCCACAACTATAGGGAGCATCCTCCAACTCACTGAATCCATGCATACAAGAATAGACATGGAAGGCAGAAGTTATCTCATTTATTTCTGTCTTAATGTCTGTGCTGGACATCTCATGTTATCATCTCCTACTCTTAGACTGAGCAACACACATGACCTTCCCTGTTCTCATTACAACAGATCAGAATGATTTACACCAACATCGACTCTGTGGCTCTGGGATGCAGCGGACAGATCACGGGTCTTGTCAAGCTCTGTTATCCTAGGATCTAATTATATATATTTTATCCAGATGAGATTAGAGATCATACTTAAAAAGAATTCTACTTTCTATACAACCTTGCGGACATTTAGTATTGTCATAAATTAATTTATTCAATTCTGTAATTTAGTCAATAGGTGGAGATGTAGTGGTGTATTGTGAGGATCATTATATTTACATTTATCATTTACCTCTTTCCAGGGAATAGAACATTAATCTGTTACATGTGCCTTAAAGAACTCCTGAGAATAGTGCCGCCATCAGGGACGTGGAGGATGTAGGGTTGGTGATGCTCCGCACCTGCCTATTCACTATTCCTATTTGGGCTGCATAAAATCTGAAGTGCTATAGAAGTCCCCTGTGGGCATTTCAGATTGATGGTCTTCAAATTCTTGGGGAAAAGCTCTGCCAAACTCTGCTGATCATGGTTCATCTATAGAGAAATCTGTAAGGATGTTTCTGGATCTTAGAATCTACAGGTGGATGCCTGTGTCCCTAGGTTAGCATGGAAACTGAGCATTCCATCTTGAAATTAGTGGTATTTGAGCACATAAGCCCAAGATTGGGGCACACACAGTGCCTCTCCATCAGCAAATGGAAGAAGTGTTGTGTTCTGGAGCAATCCTGAGGACACAGCATGTAACATTAAGGAACTTCCAAATCCTCATGGAGCCCAGTCCTGCTCCACTGCATTCAGTCTCACACCCTGCACATATGAACTCATGGAGAGAGTAAGGAATTATTTGAAAGGGGAAAGAAAAGCAGAGCCTCATCCACAGATGGTTCTGCAGATATTCAGGCAGCACTTAAGAGTGGAACTCAGTAGATTAAAATTGTCTTCACATCCCTGATGCAGCTGGCTTTTGAGATGAGTGTAATTTCCTTTCAAGACAGAATTAGAGCGCTAAGTAGGTACCAATAGCTTGTAAGGAGGAGACTAAGCAGAGACCCTTCAGGATGAAGGTGTTGGTCACCCTCTTAGGTAATGGGCTGTGATAGCTGAAGGGTTCCTGAAATCAAAGAGTGTATGTAGTTGGTAGATGAAGAAGGAAGGTCAATTAACAGTTTTTATTCTCCTTTGGTTACTAAAATGAGGATTGCAACTGTCATACATATTCCCTCCTTGTATCATTTCAGATCTTCTTTGCTAACAAACACAATGGGAGGAAGAGTTACGATGTCAGACCTGCAGGGGACCCTGGGCTTGTGTCATCCCTGAACACAGCTGGATACTTATCAAATAATTCTGAGCTAAGAAGAAACCAATTTTAGGAAGAAGAGAGCAAAAAATGCTAGTCTGCAAGTAGAAAATTGACACGTTTTGGAAAGTAGGCAGTTTGGAGTGTTGTTCTGGGGAGGAGGCATAGCTGTGGGGCTGGGGCAGGGAAGGAAACTACTCCCTGAACCTACCACAATTAGGATGAGCAGCATAGAGGAAAATTGTTTAGAGTTGATTTCGTTCTATGAGTTCATCATAGAATTCCACCCACTTGAGGATATGGCTGGTTAAAAGTGCTTGGATGTTAACGCAGGCTGGAATCTAAAACGATGTTTTTAAAGATACAACTGGGATTGAGCAAATACTGAAGACACTCCAAAATCACTTCTTGCAGAGATAAAAGAAATAATCCCTTGTCAGCCAAAAATAAAAAATGCTATTACAGACATGTTGTCTCAAATGCATGAAAAAAGGAGGACGGATTAAAGAACAGCATGTTGGGGAACATAGAAGATAACATGGTGGAAAATCATTACAGAACAATAGAGGGAAACAAAGTAATTGTCCCTAAAGATAGACATAGGGAACTCTGTGACTTATGAAACAGTAACATTCCTTTGATAGGAGGCCCAGAAAATGAAGACCAAGAAGCAGTGGCAGGTTTATTCTATGAAATAATTCCTGAAACGCCCCCTAATCAGAAGGACAGAGACCTCAACATCCAGGAAGCATCCAGGAACTCTCATGAAATTCAACAAATTCGACCTTCTCCAAGGCATTTAATATTCAATCTCACAAAATATGCACACAAAGAAGGAATCCTGAAAGCAGGAAGGGAACTGCTGTCCTGAACCTCACAGCCATCAGTCTAACTGCATGTGGACGATGATGCTCAGAGTCAGGTCCCACAGGGTCAGCACATCCCCATCTTCTGGAAAGGTTGATAAATCATCATCCTTACACTAAAGTTCCACAGTCTCCCAGCCCCCTGTTGCCTGTGTAAAAGTTCTTCATCTGGGTGTCCACTGGTTCTTGTTCCCGGAGTCCTAGGAGTGTCCACAGGTTCATCCTCTGTGTAGGATGGAACATGTGAGAAATCCACCCTTGATCCCATGGATGGAACCTATCAGGGACTTATCACAACAAATGCAGCAGAAAACACAAGATCATCAGGGCTTGGATTCTCGTGTCACCAATATCTTAGCCTGTGCCCCCTAATGGAACATCGCACTTGGTCTGAGTGGATTAAACAGACACTCATTCCCACAGTTCTGGAGTCTGGGAAGCCTGAGATCCAGGTGCAGGGAGATGTGGTGTTTAGAGAGCGTCCACGTCGTACCATACCCTTTCCTCAAAAACACACTTTGGGCCACGGTGCAGTGAGCTTTCCCAGTCCTGATGTACAAGGGCCTGGTACTATCCTGAGGCTGCACCCTCCTAACCTAAGTGTTCCCCTAAGGCCACACCAACTCTTCCTATCACAAGGGCATTAGGTTTCAACATGGGGAAGGTAGAGGTCACACACATTGGGCTGATATCAGCACTGGAAGGATCAATGATTTATATCCTGGAAGTGGAAGGCTCCTCCAATCCAGCTCCTCACCCTGAGGATCCTCAGAGATACAGTGGAAGTTTCTGGTCCCTGCACAAGGACACACATGACCTTCAGAATCAGCTGATAACTTGGAAGGCGATAGATTCCACTTCATCTTCTGAGTGAGTTGTGAGTCCACTTTTATAATCACATCATAATTTTTGCCTCTTCTCCCTGATCATACTTCTCATTTATCACTACATCAGGTATTATGTTTTTGTGCATGGATTGTAGGTACCTCTTTTTAAACAATTTTATTCATTTATTGATGAGAGACATAGAGAGAGATGATGTAGAGACACAGGCAGAGGGAGAAGCAGGCACCATGCTGGGAGCTTGATGTGGTACTCGAACTTGGGACTCCAGGAACATGGCCTAGGCTGAAGGCAAACTCTAAACCACTGAGCCACGAAGGGATCCCCGGATCCCTGTAGTCCTTGAGGTACATGGAGATATTTGTACATTTCTCATATTTGGGTAAATAGTAAATAAGTAAGCAACTCTGTCTTCTGTGCATATAAAGTAGCAGTTTTCCTAAAGAATCTGTTTTCAAATCAGAAGCCAAATAGTTAAGAACAAATTCCTTGTCCAGAGAGGCTCCCTGGGGGGAAACAACTCCTTGGAGAGGAAGCCCAGACCCTGACAGGAAACCTGCCCAGAACCTCCCTGGGCACCTGCTCCTGGGCCTTCAAGACAGAAGTGGTGAGGAGTGTGCACCCCCTGGTGGTCCTAATCCCCTTCTACAGGGAGGTTTGTGTCTGGGCTCACACTGAGGTCCCCTCACTGTGTCCCTCGCACAGTAATACACGGTCGTGTCCTCTGCTCTCAGGCTGTTCATCTGCAGATACAGCGTGTTCTTGGCGTTGGCTCTGGAGATGGCGTATTGGCCCTTCACAGCATCGGTGTAGCTGTGCTATATCCATCACTACTAATGTATGCAACCCACTGCAGTTCCTTCCCTGGAGCCTGGAGGACCCAGATCATGGCATAGCTACTGAAGGTGCATCCAGAGGCCACACAGGAGAGTCTCAGGGACCCCCCCCCAGGCTTCACCAGGTCTCCCCCAGACTCCACCAGCTGCACATCACCCTGGGCACCTGCAGACACAAGACATCCTCATCAGGCCACTGTACTATATCTGCTGTTTCTCTCAATCACCCCCTCACATACTCAAAATCTCTGGTTCTCCATTAATTACCTTTTAAAATAGCGAGAAGGAAAACCCAGCTGAGTACAGACTTCATGGTGAGGGGTCTGTGTTCTGTCCTGATTCCTGAATGGGGTCACCTGGGGAATCTTGGCCTGAGCCTACTCTCCCAGCTCTAGGGTCAGGCTGGGATGGTTTAATCAGTGGAGGGAGGACCCTGTTTGCTTGTCCTTTGAATATATAATCAGCACCCTACCTATATTTAATTCCTTACAAGTTATTAACGAGGATTTCTTTACATCTGTAGGCCACTGTGTGTAACATCTTGTGACATTTTGAAGTGTTCAAACCTATGATAAAATTACCTTGGGGGGAGGGGCAAGATGGCTGCAGAGCAGGGTCTCCAAGTCACCTGTCCTCAACAAATTATCTAGAAAACCATCCAATCATCCTGAAAATCTACGAATTCGGCCTGAGATTTAAAGAGAGACCAGCTGGAATGCTACAGTGAGAAGAGTTCGCGCTTCTATCAAGGTAGGAAGACGGAGAAAAAAGAAATAAAGACACAAAAGGCCTCCAAGGGGGAGGGGCCCCGCGAGGAGCCGGGCTGAGGCCGGGGCGAGTGTCCCCAGGACAGGAGAGCCCCGTCCCGGAGGAGCAGGAGCTGCACCAACCTTCCCGGGCGGAAAGGGGCTCCCGGGGAATTGGAGCAGGATCCTCAGAAAGGCGGGGACGCCCTCGGGCTCCCTGGGGCAGTAACAGAAGAACTGCGCCCTGGAGAGTGCACCGAGCTCTGTAAGGGCTGAAGAGCTCGGCGGGACCCGGAGCAGCTCGGAGGGGCTCGGGCGGCGGCTCCGCGGAGGGGGCTGCGCGGCTCCGGGAACAGCTCGGAGGGGCTCGGGCTGCAGCTCCGTGGAGGAGGCTGCGGGGCGGGAGCACGAATCCAACACCGCAGGCCCCAGAGCACAGGGCGCCGGGACACAGACCAGGATCCGGCCTCCCCGGGGACAGGCAGAGGCCGGGAGGGCCCAGGACAGCAAGGACGCTCCTGCCTGGAACTGAGCAGATCAGCGGCCCCGCCCCGGAGCCCCCAGGCCCTGCAGACGGAGAGCCCCGGAGCTACTGCGGGGGCTGACTCCAGGGTCCCAGAGCTGCCCCCGTCACTGTGGCTTCCTCCCGGGGCCTCACGGGGTGAACAACCCCCACTGAGCTCTGCCACCAGGCAGGGGCAGAGTAGCTCAGCCAAGTGCTAACACCTGAGAATCAGCACAGCAGGCCCCTCCCCCAGAACCAGCGACACGGACCAGTTCCAAGGGAAGTCAAGGGACTTAAAGTACACAGAATCGGAAGATACTCCCCCATGTTTTTTTTTGTTTTGTTTTTGTTTTTTTTGTGTGTGTGTGTTTGTTTTGTTTTGTGCTTTTTTTTTCTCTCTCTCTTCTTGATTTCTGATTGCTTCCCCCACCCCCCCTTTTTTCTTTTTTCTCCTTTCTTTCTTTTTCTTCTCTTTTTCCCCTTTTTTTCTTCTTTCTCTTTTTTCTTTTTCTCTTTTCTTTCCTTCTCTCTCTTTTTCTCCTTTTCCCAATACAACTTGTTTTTGGCCACTCTGCACTGAGCAAAATGACTAGAAGGAAAACCTCACCTCAAAAAAAAGAATCAGAAACAGCCCACTCTCCCACAGAGTTACAAAATATGGATTACAATTCAATGTCAGAAAGCCAATTCAGAAGCACTATTTTACAGCTACTGGTGGCTCTAGAAAAAACCATAAAGGACTCAAGAGACTTCATGACTAGAATTTAGATCCAATCAGGCAGAAATTAAAAATCAATTAAATGAGATGCAATCCAACCTAGAAGTCCTAACGACGAGGGTTAACGAGGTGGAAGAACGAGTGAGTGACATAGAAGACAAGTTGATGGCAAAGAGGGAAACTGAGGAAAAAAGAGACAAGCAATTAAAAGATCATGAGGATAGATTAAGGGAAATAAATGACAGCCTGAGGAAGAAAAACCTACGTTTAATTGGGGTTCCTGAGGGCGCCGAAAGGGACAGAGGGCCAGAATATGTATTTGAACAAATCCTAGCTGAAAACTTTCCTAATCTGGGAAGGGAAACAGGCTTTCAGATCCAGGAAATAGAGAGATCCCCCCCTAAAATCAACAAAAACCGTTCAACACCTCGACATTTAATAGTGAAGCTTGCAAATTCCAAAGATAAGGAGAAGATCCTTAAAGCAGCAAGAGAAAAAAAGTCCCTGACTTTTATGGGGAGGAATATTAGGGTAACAGCAGACCTCTCCACAGAGACCTGGCAGGCCAGAAAGTGCTGGCAGGATATAGTCAAGGTCCTAAATGAGAAGAACATACAACCAAGAATACTTTACCCAGCAAGGCTTTCATTCAAAATGGAAGGAGAGATAAAGAGCTTCCAAGACAGGCAGGAACTGAAAGAATATGTAACCTCCAAACCAGCTCTGCAAGAAATCTTAAGGAGGACTCTTAAAATTCCCCTTTAAGAAGAAGTTCAGTGGAATAATCAACAAAAACAAGGACTGAATAGATATGATGACACTAAACTCATATCTATCAATAGTAACTCTGAACATGAATGGGCTTAATGACCCCATCAAAAGGCGCAGGGTTTCAGACTGGATAAAAAAGCAGGACCCATCTATTTGCTGTCTACAAGAGACACATTTTAGACAGAAGGACACCTACAACCTGAAAATAAAAGGTTGGAGAACCATTTACCATTCAAATGGTCCTCAAAAGAAAGAAGGGGTTGCCATCCTTATATCAGATGAATTAAAATTTACCCCAAAGACTATACTGAGAGATGAAGAGGGACACTATCTCATACTCAGAGGATCTATCAAACAAGAGGACTTAACAATCCTCAATATATATGCCCCGAATGTGGGAGCTGCCAGATATTTAAACCAATTAATAACCAAACTCAAGAAATACCTTGATATGGGATCCCTGGGTGGCGCAGCGGTTTGGCGCCTGCCTTTGGCTCAGGGCGCGATCCTGGAGACCCGGGATCGAATCCCACGTGGGGCTCCCGGTGCATGGAGCCTGCTTCTCCCTCTGCCTGTGTCTCTGCCTCTCTCTCTCTCTCTGTGACTATCATTAATAAATAAAAATTTAAAAAAAAAATATTTAAAAAAAAAAAAAGAAATACCTTGATAATAATACACTTATACTTGGTGACTTCAATCTAGCTCTTTCTACCCTGGATAGGTCTTCTAAGCACAACATCTCCAAAGAAACGAGAGCTTTAAATGATACACTGGACCAGATGGATTTCACAGATATCTACAGAACTTTACATCCAAACTCAACTGAATACACATTCTTCTCAAGTGCACATGGAACTTTCTCCAGAATAGACCACATACTGGGTCACAAATCGGGTCTGAACTGATACCAAAAGATCGGGATAGTCCCCTGTATATTCTCAGACCATAATGCCTTGAAATTAGAACTTAATCACAACAAGAAGTATGGAAGGACAACAAACACGTGGCGGTTAAGGACCATCCTGCTAAAAGATGAAAAGGTCAACCAGGAAATTAAGGAAGAATTAAAAAGATTCATGGAAACTAATGATAATGAAGATACAACCGTTCAAAATCTTTGGGATGCAGCAAAAGCAGTCCTGAGGGGGAAATACTTCGCAATACAAGCATCCATTCAAAAACTGGAAAGATCTCAAATTCAAAAGTTCATCTTACACATAAAGGAACTAGAAAAAAAGCAACAAATAGACCCCACCCCCAGCAGAAGAAGACAGTTAATTAAAATTCGAGCAGAACTCAATGATATCGAGACCAAAAGAACTGTGGAACAGATCAACAGAACCAGGAGTTGGTTCTTTGAAAGAATTAAAAAGATAGATAAACCATTAGCCAACCTTATTAAAAAGAAGAGAGAGAAGACTCAAATTAATAAAATCATGAATGAGAAAGGAGAGATCACTACCAACACCAAGGAAATACAAACGATTTTAAAAACATATTATGAACAGCTGTACGCCAATTAATTAGGAAATCTAGAAGAAATTGATGCATTCCTGGAAAGCCACAAACTACCAAAACTGGAGGAGGAAGAAATAGAAAACCTGAACAAGCCAATAACCAGGGAAGAAATTGAAGCAGTCATAAAAAACCTCCCAAGACAGAAGAGTCCAGGGCCAGATGGCTTCCCAGGGGAATTCTATCAAACGTTTAAAGAAGAAATCATACCTATTCTACTAAAGCTGTTTGGAAAGATAGAAAGAGATGGAGTACTTCCAAATTCGTTCTATGAGGCCAGCATCACCTTAATTCCAAAACCAGACAAAGACCCCACCAAAAAGGAGAATTACAGACCAATATCCCTGATGAACATGGATGCAAAAATTCTCAACAAGATACTAGCCAATAGGATCCAACAACACATTAAGAAAATTATTCACCATGACCAAGTAGGATTTATCCCCGGGACACAAGGCTGGTTCAACACTCGTAAAACCATCAATGTGATTCATCATATCAGCAAGAGAAAAACCCAGAACCATATGATCCTCTCATTAGATGCAGAGAAAGCATTTGACAAAATACAGCATCCATTCCTGATCAAAACCCTTCAGAGTGTTGGGATAGAGGGAACTTTCCTCAACATCTTAAAAGCCATTTACGAAAAGCCCACAGCAAATATCATTCTCAATGGGGAAGCACTGGGAGCCTTTCCCCTAAGATCAGGAACAAGACAGGGATGTCCACTCTCACCACTGCTGTTCAACATAGTTCTGGAAGTCCTCGCCTCAGCAATCAGACAACAAAAAGACATTAAAGGCATTCAAATTGGCAAAGAAGAAGTCAAACTCTCCCTCTTCGCCGATGACATGATACTCTACATAGAAAACCCAAAAGCCTCCACCCCAAGATTGCTAGAACTCGTACAGCAATTTGGTAGCATGGCAGGATACAAAATCAATGCCCAGAAATCAAAGGCATTTCTATACACTAACAATGAGACTGAAGAAAGAGAAATTAAGGAGTCAATCCCATTTACAATTGCACCCAAAAGCATAAGATACCTAGGAATAAACCTAACCAAAGAGGTAAAAGATCTATACCCTAAAAACTATAGAACACTTCTGAAAGAAATTGAGGAAGACACAAAGAGATGGAAAAATATTCCATGCTCATGGATTGGCAGAATTAATATTGTGAAAATGTCAATGTTACCCAGGGCAAATTATACGTTTAATGCAATCCCTATCAAAATACCATGGACTTTCTTCAGAGAGTTAGAACAAATTATTTTAAGATTTGTGTGGAATCAGAAAAGACCCCGAATAGCCAGGGGAATTTTAAAAAAGAAAACCATAGCTGGGGGCATCACAATGCCAGATTTCAGGTTGTACTACAAAGGTGTGGTCATCAAGACAGTGTGGTACTGGCACAAAAACAGACACATAGATCAATGGAACAGAATAGAGAACCCAGAAGTGGACCCTGAAATGTACAGTCATCTAATATTTGATAAAGGAGGAAATACTATCCATTTGAAGAAAGACAGTCTCTTCAACAGATGGTGCTGGGAAAATTGGACATCCACATGCAGAAGAATGAAACTGGACCACTCTCTTTCACCATACACAAAGATAAAATCAAAATGGATGAGAGATCTAAATGTGAGACAAGATTCCATCAAAATCCTAGAGGAGAACACAGGCAACACCCTTTTTGAACTTGGCCACAGTAATTTCTTGCAAGACATATCCACAAAGGCAAAAGAAACAAAAGCAAAAATGAACTATTGGGACTTCATCAAGATAAGAAGCTTTTGCACAACAAAGGATACAGTCAACAGGGATCCCTGGGTGGCGCAGCGGTTTGGCGCCTGCCTTTGGCCCAGGGCGCGATCCTGGAGACCCGGGATCGAATCCCACATCCGGGCTCCCGGTGCATGGAGCCTGCTTCTCCCTCTGCCTATCTCTCTCTGCCTCTCTCTCTCTCTATGTGACTATCATAAAATTAAAAAAAAAAAAGGATACAGTCAACAAAACTAAAAGACAACCTACAGAATGGGAGAAGATATTTGCAAATGACATATCAGATAAAGGGCTAGTTTCCAAAGTCTATAAAGAACTTATTAAACTCAACACCAAAGAAATAAACAATCCAATCATGAAATGGGCAAAAGACATGAAGAGAAATCTCACAGAGGAAGACATAAACATGGCCAACATGCACATGAGAAAATGCTCTGAATCACTTGCCATCAGGGAAATACAAATCAAAACCACAATGAGATACCATCTCACACCAGTGAGAATGGGGAAAATTAACAAGGCAGGAAACCACAAATGTTGGAGAGGATGCGGAGAAAAGGGAACACTCTTACACTGTTGGTGGGAATGTGAACTGGTGCAGCCACTTTGGAAAACTGTGTGGAGGTTCCTCAAAGAGTTAAAAATAGACCTGCCCTACGACCCAGCAATTGCACTGTTGGGGATTTATCCCAAAGATTCAGATTCAATGAAACGTCGGGACACCTGCAGCCCGATGTTTCTATCAGCAATGGCCACAATAGCCAAACTGTGGAAGGAGCCTCGGTGTCCATCGAAAGATGAATGGATAAAGATGTGGTTTATGTATACAATGGAATATTACTCAGCAATTAGAAACGACAAATACCCACCATTTGCTTCAACGTGGATGGAACTGGAGGGTATTATGCTGAGTGAAATAAGTCAATCGGAGAAGGACAAACAGTGTATGTTCTCATTCATTTGGGGAATATGAATAATAGTGAAAGGGAATATAAAGGAAGGGAGAAGAAATGTTGGGAAATATCAGGAAGGGAGACGAACATAAAGACTCCTAACCCTGGGAAACGAACTAGGGGTGGTGGAAGGGGAGGAGGGCGGGTATTGGAGGGGAATGGGTGACGGGCACTGAGGTGGACACTTGACGGGATGAGCACTGGGTGTTTTTCTGTATGTTGGTAAATTGAACACCAATAAAAATGAATTTAAAAAAATAAATGTGAGACAAGAGTCCATCAAAATACTAGAGGAGACCACAGGCAACACCCTTTTTGAACTCGGCCACCGTAACTTCTTGCAAGATACATCCATGAAGGCAAAGGAAACAAAAGCAAAAATGAACTTTTGGGACTTCATCAAGAAAAGAAGCTTTTGCACAGCAAAGGATACAGTCAACAAAACTAAAAGACAACCTACAGAATGGGAGAAGATATTTTCAATGACGTATCAGATAATGGGCTAGTTTCCAAGACCTATAAAGAACTTATTAAAGTCAACATCATAGAAAGAAACAATCCAATCATGAAATGGCCAAAGACATGAAGAGAAATCTCACAGAGGAAGACATGGACATGGCCAACAGGAACATGGGAAAGTGCTCTGCATCCCTTGCCATCAGGGAAATACAAATCAAAACCACAATGAGATACCACCTCACACCAGTGAGAATGGGGGAAATTAATGAGGCAGGGGACCACAAATGCTGGAGAGGATGTGGAGAAAAGGGAACCCTCTTTCACTGTTGGTGGGAATGTGAACTGCTGCAGCCACTCTGGAAAACTGTGTGGAGGTTCCTCAAAGAGTTAAAAAGACTTGCCCTATGACCCAGCAATTGCACTGTTGGGGATTTACCCCAAAGATTCTGATGCGATGAAACACCGAGACACCTGCACCCTGATGTTTATAGCAGCAATGTCCACAATAGCCAAACTCTGGAAGGAGCGTCGGTGTCCATTGAAAGATGAATGGATAAAGAAGGTGTGGTTTATGTATACAATGGTATATTACTCAGCCATTGGAAATGACAAATACCCACCATTTGCTTCAATGTGGATAAAACTGGAGGGTATTATGCTGAGTGAAGTAAGTCAGTTGGAGTAGGACAAACATTGTTCTTATTCATTTGGGGAATATAAATAATAGTGAAAGGGAATATAAGGGAAGGGAGAAGAAATGTGTGGGAAATATCAGAAAGGGAGACAGAACATAAACACTCCTAACCTTGGGAAACGAAGTAGGGGTACTGGAAGGGGAGGATGGCGGGGGGTGGATGTGAATGGGTGACAGGCACTGAGGGGGGCACTTGACCGGATGAGCACTGGGTGCTCTTCTGTATGTTGGTAAATTGAACACCAATAAAAAATAAATTTATTATTAAAAAAAGATAATAGGAAGTCAGTTAATTTTTTTTTATTTTTTTTTCTTTTTTTTTTTAATTAACTTTTATTGGTGTTTAATTTACCAACATACAGAAAAACACCCAGTGCTCATCCCGTCAAGTGTCCACCTCAGTGCCCGTCACCCATTCCCCTCCAACACCCGCCCTCCTCCCCTTCCACCACCCCTAGTTCGTTTCCCCGAGTTAGGAGTCTTTATGTTCTGTCTCCCTTCCGGATATTTCCCAACATTTCTTTTCCCTTCCTTTATATTCCCTTTCACTATTATTCATATTCCCCAAATGAATGAGAACATACACTGTTTGTCCTTCTCCGATTGACTTATTTCACTCAGCATAATACCCTCCAGTTCCATCCACGTTGAAGCAAATGGTGGGTATTTGTCGTTTCTAATTGCTGAGTAATATTCCATTGTATACATAAACCACATCTTCTTTATCCATTCATCTTTCGATGGACACCGAGGCTCCTTCCACAGTTTGGCTATTGTGGCCATTGCTGATAGAAACATCGGGGTGCAGGTGTCCCGACGTTTCATTGCATCTGGATCTTTGGGGTAAATCCCCAACAGTGCAATTGCTGGGTCGTAGGGCAGGTCTATTTT
Source organism: Vulpes lagopus (assembly GCF_018345385.1). Lineage (NCBI taxonomy): Eukaryota > Metazoa > Chordata > Mammalia > Carnivora > Canidae > Vulpes > Vulpes lagopus. The sequence continues at coordinate 75,140,522 of NC_054829.1, forward strand.
TAACTCTTTGAGGAACCTCCACACAGTTTTCCAGAGTGGCTGCACCAGTTCACATTCCCACCAACAGTGTAAGAGGGTTCCCTTTTCTCCGCATCCTCTCCAACATTTGTTGTTTCCTGCCTTGTTAATTTTCCCCATTCTCACTGGTGTGAGGTGGTATCTCATTGTGGTTTTGATTTGTATTTCCCTGATGGCAAGTGATGCAGAGCATTTTCTCATGTGCATGTTGGCCATGTCCATGTCAGGAAGTCAGTTAATTTTTAAAAATCCAATTGTTAAGAATCACATGATCTTGAGCCAAAGTTTAATAAATGTCAGCTTTCAGAAATGGAACCCTCACCCCCATTCCATTTTATTCCCTATATAGTCCAATTAACTTGAGGATGGATGGCATATGTGAATTAATGGTCAAATTCCTTGATTCTGGCACATTCTTATTCCCTCTCAAGGAGTATGCCATATTCCCATCGCTCCTCTTGGTAGGATCACTCTACCAATAAATGTGAATGCGCCACAAATTTCAGAAAGATCAACAATCATTTTGTCAAAGTGTTGCCTTTTAAAATGGCTAACATGAAACCTCCAATATCTACTCTCAAGAATAAGATTGATGTACAGGGATGTTTTCCTAGAAATACATCCCCGCAGCTTGAGAAAGACAGTGAAGTGTTTGTACTTCTACATTTGTTTGTTTGGTGTGGTACACATCTGTACTGCAGATCAGCTGTCTGATGACTTCTCAGAGCTGCAAACACGTCAGCCATAGCACTCTGGCAAACATTCATGTGTAAGAATTGACTTGTTATTTTGACCTAGACTGGATATCTTGAAGTTACTGTTCTTCCTTTGCTTTGATATCCTGGTAAGCCTGCATTTTGCTTGCATCCTTTAAGTAAGCCCAGTTAGAAGACAGTATAATGAGGAAGTGATCTGGAAAAAAAGGTTGAGCATGAGGGCTAGTGAGCATGTCAGAAGGCAAAGCAAGCTGCTAGGCAGATTAGACCATCTTTACTGTCAAAAGGTAGAGTGGCATATTCTGTATTAATACTCATTCTGCTGTCAGAGCCATCAGATACTGGAAGCATGCTCTACTAGTATGCTTAGGAGTTAAAAGGCTGAAAAAATTAGTATGCAGACATAATGAAGTGGAAAAAATGGCCAAAGTTTTTAAGAAAAAGAAAAAACGAAATAGGAGAGGATGTTTTTTGTTTGTTCGGGCTTTTTGGTTTTGTTTTTGTTTTTTAGCATTTTGAGAGTAATTTTAACTAACAGAGACATTCAGAAACACATTGTGTGCTTCTTTTAAAATTAGTGTTGTGCCAAGTTCTTTCCTCTCTGTGGATAAAAATCAATTCCCCAAAGGCCCAGAAGTGAATAATACTTATTTTGAGTAACGAATATAAACCATGTATTTAACATGGCAAAATTACCTGAATGTCAAGACTACTATTTTAAGACCTCTAAGCAAATCACGCAGTCTGTGTTAACACATTTTCAGTAGTGAAACTCCAGGTTTTGTTCTCTAACTGCCATTAGTGCATTTCAGAAAGCATACAAATCCTTCTTTAGAGGTTATATGACCAACACTTCTTTCCCGCTTATTTTCCTCATCTTTCCTGCAAAATCTACATCTCCAGTGCCTCATATTTCCATTTCAACATACCTGAGACTTTCAGATCCAGGCACAATTTCTGTTTCCCTTATAACCTGACGTGCAGTTGGAGACCTGGCTCTGAGGAATCAGGGACTCTGCACCAAAATGCAACAATGCGAGGTTACTGATGGTGTGGCTCTGAAAGGAGAGACTGTGTTGTGCCAAGAGAACACAAGCCCCACGTTCAGATCCTGGTCTCATGGAAAACAACTGGGTGCTCTTTATTTTTCTGCACCTTGTACTCTAGCTAGTGGCATACTTGGAGGGGCATTTATTTGGTAGTGAGCCATGTAGTCCGAAAATAATGTTTAGTCAAATTTAAAATATATTTGCCTTTTTTCCCAGAGTCTCTGAAAAGAAAATCCGGATGAAAACACCTGTCTGCCATCTTCTCTCCAGCACTGGTATTGGTTATAAAGCAAGCAAAAGTAAGGAACAATCATTGACAGATGAATGGATAAAGAAGATATGGTCTCTGTATACAATGGAATATTACTCACTCATTAGAAATGACAAATACCCACCTTTTGCTTTGACGTGGATGGACCAGGAGGGTTTTATGCTAAGTGAAATA